>NC_066336.1:832476-1121029 GCF_022539315.1 Serinus canaria | reverse complement strand
ACCCTGCGCTGACCATCTGGGCAGGGGCTCCAGATCTCGCTCTCTCTCTTTTTTCTTTCCCCCCCCCAACTGTTTTGTTTGTTTTCCAGCCAGGATGGGGTTTGGTTTCAGTCCTCCTGCTCCTGCTCAGAGCTCATTTCCCTCCACCAGCCCGAGTCCGTGTCCCTCCCGAAATGCCAAAAATAGGAAACAGGGCTGGAAACAGGGGTTGGATGTGGAACATGACCAGGGATGTTCCAAAAAATCCCAGCCTGAAAGGATTGTGCTGCAAGCCAGGGGCTCATCCCACCAACATTCCTGGGTGGGAATGGGGGAAATCGGGCTGTGCTCCAGGGAACAGGGACAGGAGCAGAGGGAACGGCCTCAGGCTGGGCCAGGGCAGGCTCAGGGTGGGCACAGCAGGAATTTCCCCATGGAAAGGGGGCTCAGGCCTTGGCACTGCCCAGGGAGGGTTGGAAACCCAATCCAATCCATTTTTTTAAATTATTATTTTAATTTTTAAAAGCAAGCCCATTTCCCAGTGATTGCTGAGCTCAAAAATCTCAGTATGACCTGGCAGGATTTTATTTCCAGACACAAAAAAAAAGGAGCAGCGGGGTCACAGAGCCACTGAGCCACTCCATCAGCCCTCGGTGACCTGCTGGAGGTGAGCTGATGATGTTTTGGCTGAATTAATTTGCTTCCAGCAAGGAGTTAATCCTTTTTCCTTTGCCGAGGGGAGAGAGCCGCTCTTGTTTTCAGAGCACTCGGGATAATCCGCAGGCTTCCCCCGGGTTATCGAGGCACAAAAGCGACAAGCGGCGCTCGGGGATGAAGTGGCCGCGGGAATTTCTGCTTGTCAAGGGTTTCAAGTGTTGGAGCTGCCACAAATCGGGGCTGGGAAGAGGCCGGATTAGAGCCCGCAGCAGTGCCCACATACACGAGGGGATTAAACTCGAGATTAAGGCTCGGAGTCTCCCAAATCACTTCTGCTTTGGAATGGCCCCGCTGGTGATCTGCTGGGTTTGGGAGGGCTGGGAAATCAGCCCTTCTCCCGGGTGATTCCAGCCAGAGCAGGAATTACAGCGCTCTCGGCTGTCAGTCCTGCTCCCAGATCGCTCCTTTCCCTGCCTCGTTAGGGCAATTAGCAGGAAAATGCGCTCCAGAGCTGCTGGGAGGTGTCTGGGAAATGCCTGAGCAGCACCCAGGGAGCTCCCACTATTGCCACCAACCCTGCTCCGTGGGGATCCCAGCCCTGATCCCATCCTTCTCCATGGGGATCCCATCGTGATCCCATCATGATCCCAGCCCTGATCCCAGCCCTGATCCCATCCCTGATCCCAGCCCTGATCCCAGCCCTGATCCCAGCCCTGATCCCATCTCTGATCCCAGCCCTGATCCCAGCCCTGATCCCATCCTGATCCCATCCCGCTCCATGGGGATCCCAACCTGATCCCAGCCCTGATCCCATCGTGATCCCAGCCCTGATCCCATCCTGATCCCATCCTGATCCCAGCCCTGATCCCATCTCTGATCCCATCTCTGATCCCATCTCTGATCCCATCTCTGATCCCATCCTGATCCCTTCCTGATCCCAGCCCTGATCCCATCCCTGATCCCATCCAGATCCCAGCCCTGATCTCATCCCTGATCCCATCCCTGATCCCATCCTGATCCCATCCTGCTCCATGGGGGATCCCAGCCCTGATCCCATCCTGATCCCAGCCCTGATCCCAGCCCTGATCCCAGCCCTGATCCCATCCTGATCCCAGCCCTGATCCCATCCTGCTCCATGGGGGATCCTATCCCTGATCCCATTACTCCATCTGGGATCCCTTCCTTGATCCCATGCTGCTCCATGGGGGATCCCATCCCTGCTCCCAGAGTGCCCAGCTGGGGAGGTTGAGGACAGATTTCCAAGGAAAACCCTTTTCCCAGCCTGGGGATCTGTTCCTGTTGCAAATTCCACCTCAGAGCCACAGATCTGCTTTTCCTGCCCCCACCCAGCCCCCGGCAGGAGCAGGGACGGGATGGGATGGGATGGAATTGGGTGGGATGGGATGGGATGGGATGGGATGGGATGGGATGGGATGGGATGGGATGGGATGGGATGGGATGGGATGGGATGGGATGGGATGGGATGGGATGGGATGGGATGGGATGGGATGGGATGGGATGGGATGGGATGGGATGGGATGGGATGGGATGGGCTAAGCTGGGCCAGGCTGGGATGTGCCCATAGGGCTTTGCTCCTACTGGTGCAGGGATAAGGACAGGCTGTGACAGGGATTGGGACAGGGCTGTGACAGGGATTGGGACAGAGCTGTGACAGGGATTGGGACAGGGCTGTGACAGGGCTGTGACAGGGATTGGGACAGGGCTGTGACAGGGATTGGGCTGTGACAGGAATGCCCAGAGCTGGCCCTGCTGCCCCTGGAGCACAGAGGCTCCTTTTCAGCCCAGGCTTTGAAAGAGGCCGGGGGCTGAGCCCAGCCCACGCTCTCAGGTCACTGTGAGTTCACTGCTGCAGCCCCGCGGCGTCACCCAGCACCGAGAGCATTCCCAGTAAATCCATGTGGATTTCAGACACAGCCCCCAGAGCAGAGGATCTGAGCTCAGAACCCCCCCAGGACAGGACATTTCACCCCCTGAGCTGACGCCCCCACAGACCCTGCACAAGGTGCAGTGGAAGCTCTGTCCCCCCAGAGCAGCCTCTCCACCCAGCCCCGCTGGGGTTTGTCACTGCACCTCAGGGCTGTGTCACCCCCTCTGTCCCTGTCTGACCCACAGGGTCACACTGGGATAAATGGGAATGGTGGGGGTGCAATTCCATCATCTCCCACCTCTGCAGGGCCTTGGGTAAAGGGAGAGCTGGGGGTGCTGCCCTGGAGAGGAGAAGGCTCCAGGGAGAGCTGAGAGCCCCTGCAGGGCCTGAAGGGGCTCCAGGAGAGCTGCAGAGGGACTGGGGACAAGGATGGAGGGACAGGAGCCAGGGAATGGCTGCCAGTGCCAGAGGGCAGGGCTGGATGGGATCTTGGCAATTGGGAATTGTTCCCTGGCAGGGTGGGGAGGGGCTGGGCTGGAATTGCCAGAGCAGCTGGGGCTGCCCCTGGATCCCTGGCAGTGCCCAAGGCCAGGCTGGACACTGGGGCTGGGAGCACCTGGCACAGTGGGAGGGGTCCCTGGCACAGTGGGAGGGGTCCCTGGCACAGTGGGAGGGGTCCCTGGGGGAAGATCTGGATGAGTTTTGAGGTCCATTCCCACCCAAATCATTCCCCAATTCCATGATTCCATGCAAAGTGGACACAGACACCTGGGTGTGCCCAGGAACGAGGAATTCCATCACCTGCACTCCCCTGCCAGCGTTCAGAGCAAGATGCAGAACAGGGGAACTCCTCCCTCCTGATTCCCTCCAGCCAGGGCTAAAATCCCGCAGGATCTCCCTGAGCAGGACACAGCAGAGTGATCCCAGCAGCAGGGACCAGATCCCAATGGCAGGGATCCCACACCGGGGCAGGGATCACATCCCAGTGACAGGGACCAGATCCCAGTGACCGAGATCACATTCCAGAGGTTGGGATCAGATCCCAGTGACAGGGATCACATTCCAATGGCAGGGATCACATCCCAGTGACAGGGATCACATCCCAGTGACTGGGATCACATCCCAGTGACAGGGATCAGATCCCAGTGACAGGGATCAGATCCCAGTGACAGGGATCACATCCCAGTGACAGGGATCAGATCCCAGTGACAGGGATCAGATCCCAGTGACAGGGATCACATCCCAGTGACAGGGATCACATCCCAGTGACAGGGATGAGATCCCAGTGACAGGGATCAGATCCCAGTGACTGGGATCACATCCCAGTGACAGGGATCACATCCCAGTGACTGGGATCACATCCCAGTGACAGGGATCAGATCCCAGTGACAGGGATCAGATCCCAGTGACAGGGATCAGATCCCAGTGACAGGGATCAGATCCCAGTGACAGGGATCACATCCCAGTGACTGGGATCGCATTCCAGCTGCAGGGATCAGATCCCAGCAGTGCCACTCGGAGCTGCTCTCCCTGGAGTGATCTCAAAGCTGCACTCTCAGCCTTTTCCCAGACTATCCCAGCACTGCTTCCCTTACAGGCCCCATTCCATTCTTGGAGCTCTGGGAAAGTTTCACTTTCCTGTAACAGCCCCAGCCCCAAGAAAACTCGACCCTAAATCCCCCAGCCCACAAAACAAAACCCCAACGAGTAAATAAATAATCACCCCAAAATCTCAAAATACCTCCTGCTTAAAACCTCACCACTTCCAAACCTTTTCCATGAGCTCTGGACTACACTTCATCCTTTTCCCTTATTTTTTCCCCTCCTCATCCCAAGCCTGCCAGTTGTTTGGAAACAAGGATGAGATGTTGGGAAGGGGGTGTTGGGAGGGGAGGGAACGCTGCTGCCACAGCCCGGAGTGAGAAGCAGTGATTCAGAAATCTCAGGCACATGAATATGGTAATTCCAAACCGGGGGAATTCTCCCTCCTGCATCCTCCGGGTGCCAAGAAGGTTCCAACACCCCCCGGGGCTGAGCAGCCACAGCAAGGCCGGGCTGGATTTGGGGAGAGGAAATGAAAGAATCAGAAGAAGAATGAGCTGCCCAAAAAGCTGAAGGAGCTGCGGCAGCAGCGCCTGCCCCGGCAGGATCCCGGTCCCATTCCCGAGGAGGGAGGAGCGCTGGGAATTCGCTGGGAATTCCCCTCCTGCTGCTGCCGGCAGGGATGGGCCGGGAATGCTGGAACCTCCCGGGAAATTAAGGAGTCACTTCTGGGGGTTCTGGGGGGTCAGAACTTAAAATCCTCTTTATTTAACCGAGTACCCGCAGAGCTCTGAGCTCTCCAGGATTCCTTGCTCGGCTCCATGAATCCATCATTCATTCCCATTTCCAGCACTGTGACCTCTCTCCTGTCCATCTCCAGGACATCTCCCCACTCCCACCTTTCCCAATCCCAAACCTCTTCTCTTTCCCAGCAACCACGCTGCTTTTCCCCAAAACACAACAAATTCCAGAAAAACAGCCCCGTGCTTCCCAGCATCGACACTGAAATGATCCAAGGGTGCATTAAACAAATATTCCCTGTCCTCCAATGTCCATTAGGTTTTTTGGCATTACCACATAAATCAAAGGATTCTCTTTATTACAGCCTATTCTTCACTTAAAAGAAATAAAAATGAGGCTGCATTTTTTAAGATGATTTTTTTCCTCTGGGGGGAAAAAAAAAAACCAACTAAATTCCAGGGAGGTGGGGTAAAAAAATATCCCAATTCCCATTATCCTGGAGCTGGAGTTCCAGGGTCACATCCTTGGAATGAACTCCAGGAAAATCACCAAGGCCAGGCTGGAGGGAACAACCTGGAACAGTGAAAAGTGGCCCTGCCCAGGCACAAAAAAGGGATTTTAATCCCAATGCAACCATTCCATGATTCTGTGATCTCTCTTTCTCTTGGGATTCTGGATCACCAAAGGATTTGTGGCAGCAAATCTGCAATTCTGCTCATTTCAAACGGGACAAAGGCCCTGAGCTGCTGGCCAAGGAATGCTGCTCCTGGCTGGAATGTGGTGCCCTGCTTGTTCTTTTTCTTGCACCTGATTCATTGATTCCTGAACTTCTTCTTGGTGTTGTTTCCATTTCCTTTAGTTATCAAAGCCTAAACCAACATCAGCAACAAGGAAAATGTAGGAAAGCAATTAAAAAAAACCCCAAAACAATTCAGAAAACCTCACAGAGTACCTTTTCATGCTGGGTCAGCTCCCAGAAGTTCAATTTTATATTATTTTCTGTCTTAATGATTTCTCATTAAATCTGAACTTCTCTTCCAGAGGTCCTCCCAGCAACCAAGATCATTTCTATTTTCTTTTCTATTCCTTGTGACAATACCATTTAAATCAGACAAGAGTTTGGGGTTTGTCTTTCTGTCAGCTACAGATTTCCAGGGTAAAAAAAAAAAATCCTTCAGGGACTTTTTTAGGTTCTGAACATGTCTCTGTTCCAGTGGGATGGGGGAGAGTGGGGATGAATAAATTCAGGGAACTGATGATCCCTGAATCAGTTTGGGCAAACAAGAATTTCCTACAACAGAGACTTAAATATTAAAAATTCTCCTTTTGTCCCCTGAGCTGAGCTCCACTAATTGGATTCTGAGCCAGAACCAAGTGAGTGTCATTGGAAGGGTGACTGTCACTGGAAGGGTGGCTGTCACTGGAAGGGTGACTGTCACTGGATGGGTGGCTGTCACTGGAAGGGTGACTGTCACTGGAAGGGTGACTGTTATTGGAAGGGTGGCTGTCATTGGATGGGTGACTGTCACTGGAAGGGTGGCTGTCACTGGAAGGGTGGCTGTCATTGGATGGGTGGTTGTCACTGGAAGGGTGGCTGTCACTGGAAGGGTGACTGTCACTGGATGGGTGGCTGTCACTGGAAGGGTGACTGTCACTGGGAGGGTGGCTGTCATTGGAAGGGTGGCTGTCACTGGAAGGGTGGCTGTCACTGGAAGGGTGACTGTCATTGGAAGGGTGGCTGTCACTGGAAGGGTGACTGTCACTGGAAGGGTGGCTGTCACGGAGGGTGGCTGTCATTGGAAGGGTGACTGTCATTGGAAGGTGGCTGTCACTGGAAGGTACTGTCATGAGGATGGCTGTCACTGGGAGGGTGGCTGTCATTGGATGGTGATGCCTGGTGACTGTCATTGGAAGGGTGGCTGTCACTGGAAGGGTGGCTGTCATTGGATGGGTGGTTGTCATTGGAAGGGTGGCTGTCACTGGGAGGGTGGCTGTCATTGGAAGGTGACTGTCACTGGAAGGGTGACTGTCACTGGAAGGGTGACTGTCATTGGAAGGGTGGCTGTCACTGGAAGGGTGGCTGTTATTGGAAGGGTGGCTGTCATTGGATGGGTGACTGTCACTGGAAGGGTGGCTGTCACTGGAAGGGTGACTGTTATTGGAAGGGTGGCTGTCATTGGATGGGTGACTGTCACTGGAAGGGTGGCTGTCACTGGAAGGGTGGCTGTCATTGGAAGGGTGGCTGTCACTGGAAGGGTGGCTGTCACCTCCCTGCCACCGTGGCTTGGCCCCGTGCCCACCTCGCTCGATGCTTTGCTGAAAATGAAGGCCCGAGGTGCAGAGCTGAGCTGCCAAAGGGCAGAGCCTGGAGCAGGACGGACAGAGGGACAAAACCACCCAGCTCTGCGGCTGGGGGAGGGGCAGTCGGTGTCTCGGGAGCAGAGGTGGGGTTGGTGGCACCTCAGTGTCACCTCGGTGTCACCTTGTGTCACCTGTCCTGGCCATGGGGACAGGAACAGGGAGTTGGGACTGAGCAACACAGAATGAATTTGAAAGGAGCAGGGAATGAGGCTGGTGTCACCTTGTGTCACCTCGATGTCACCTGTCCTCCCCATGGGGACAGGAATAGGGAGCTGGGGCTGAGCAATGCAGAAGGAGCTTGAAAGGAGCAGGGGATGGGTTTGGTGTCACCTCAATGTCACCTGTCCTGGCCATGGGGACAGGGACAGGAAGAGGGAGCTGTGGCTGAGCTGGGACTGAGCAACTCAGAGTGAATTTGAAAGGAGCAGGGAATGAGGTTGGTGTCCCCTCAGTGTCACCTCGGTGTCACTTTGTGTCACCTGTCCTGGCCATGGGGACAGGAACAGGGAGCTGGGGCTGAGCAGTGCAGAATGGGGTCGGTGTCCCCTTGGTGTCACCTTGGTGTCACCTGTCCTGGCCATGGGGACAGGGACAGGAAGAGGGAGCTGGGGCTGAGCTGGGACTGAGAAACTCAGAGTGAATTTTAAAGGAGCAGGGAATGAGGTTGGTGTCCCCTTGGTGTCACCTTGTGTCACCTGTCCTGGCCATGGGGACAGGGACAGGAAGAGGGAGCTGGGGCTGAGCTGGGACTGAGCAATGCAGAAAGAGCTTGAAAGGAGCAGGGATGGGGTTGGTGTCATTTTGGGATAAATAACCTGTCCCAGGAGCAGGGACAGGGACCATCCCCATCCTGCTCACCCCAGGCTGATCTCCTGCGAGCTGGGAATGAGCAGCACAGAGGGAATTTGCCCGGATTTTCCTCTGGAGGCAGAAATACCCTTGAAGGCAGCCCTGGCAGCCCTCGGGAAGGGCCGGGGAGCGGCAGCTCCTGCCAAAGGCAGAGCAGCAGGGGCGGCTTTCCATCATCCCCTCTCAGCAGCACCATCTGCAGCTCTCCTGCTGCTGCTCCTCTCCATGCCGGCAGCTGCAAATCCAGGCAGGAATTCTGGGAGCTGCAGAGCCTCCTCCTCACCTGCAGGAGAGCCTGGCAGCGGGCACCACGCCGCGAGCAGGGGGAAGTGTGGACAAATTAATTACCTGCCTGAGGCGAGCTGATATTCCCCTTAACTAGGTCAAATAAACTCCAGCAAATCCTCTGCCTCGCTCTCTCCTTTAAAATAAAAATAAAAATATAAAAAATAGGGAGCTGCAGGTTTAATGAGCTGAGATTCCATCCAGGAATGGCTCTGCACAAAGGGAGAGGGGAAGGAGACAGTGCTGAGCTCGCTGTGTCCAGGACGAGCCCTCAGTGCTCCTGCAGGGAACAGCTCAGCTCTGGATGCTGTAGGAATAAGACCTTGGGATTGTCACCTCTGAGCCACGGGTGGTGCAGAGCCCGAGGCAGCTCTGCTGATCCTGTGATCCAGGGGAATGTCCCAGCTGGAAGCTGAAGGCAGATTCTGCTGCCTCCATCCCCTGTCGCTGCCTTAGGATTTTAACTTTTGTATTTTTCAGACCCTGCACTGCATTAGTGCATAACTCCAAACTCCACATAAGGTGTCAGTTACTGTGCTCACATGTTGGTCAGATAAAACTGAAATTCCTCCAGGGCTGAGAGCCAAGGACACCCTGCAGCCTCAGGCCCCAAAAAATACAAACAAAAGTGAATTGTGGGGAGCAAACTGGGGGTAAATGACTTCATTAATTGAAGCTGTAATTGGATAATTAACCCCTGATATGTAAATAGACCAAACTGATAATTGGCTGAAAAACTCAAGGCCATGGTCCATGGTGGGTGCAGAGCTGCAGAGGAAAACTCCCCCCTTGTGCAGGATCCCTGCTCCAGCAGAGCCACAGCTGGCACTGCAGGAGGGCTGAGCCCCCCTGGCATGGGACTGTGCCCCCACCCTGAGCCACAGCGTGCCAGGGCCTGCTCTCACTCTGCCAGGGCTTGGTTGCACTCTTGCATTTGGATTTTTCATTTCCCAGTACAGAACTGTTATTCCCATTCCCATATCTTTGCCTGAGAGCTTTTTAATTTCAAAATTTACAATAATTCAGAGGGAGGGGGTTTGCATTTTCCATTTCAGGGGGGGCTCCTGCCCTCCTCAGCAGACACCTGGCTGCTCACACCACTGTCCCAGGGACACCTCCCACTGTCCCAGGGACACCTCCCACTGTCCCAGGGACACCTCCAACTGTGCCAGGGACACCTCCCACTGTGCCAGGTGCTCCCAGCCCTGTCCAGCCTGGCCTTGGGCACTGCCAGGGCTCCAGGGGCAGCCCCAGCTGCTCTGGGCACCCTGTGAGAGCCCAGACCTCTCTAACCAGGCCTTGGTACAAACCCCCTGCATTTTCCAGTGGGAAATAGCACTGGGGGGACCTGGAACCATCCAGGAAATCATTTTGGAAAATCAGCAAACCACAGAGCAGAGGTTTCATTCACCCATGGGATTTTCAGCAGGAACCAGACGTGGCAAGGCCACTGTGCCTGAAGTCTGACTCATTTTTTCCAGGTCCCTGCCAACACACCCCACTCATCTGCTCACAGATTTCCCACCAGGAACCCACAAATCTTTTCTAATTACTATGGATTCAAACTCCCTGGGTCCTGCTGGCAGGTTCTGCCCCAAAGCTGGAGTGCTCCATCCTGGCACAGCCCAAACCAGCACAGACACACCTGGGACACGCTGGATTTGTGTTAAATATCCAGCAAATATCAAAAGTCAAACCAGCTCCAAGCCTTGCTGAGGGTTTTCCATCATCCCAGTGAAGAGAATCAGCACAGCTCTCCACGTTTGGGGTGATTCTGTGTCAAAAGGTGAAAATTGCTGTTTTCTTGGTTTATTGTTGGTAGCCCAGGGGTCTCTGCACAGCCCAGGGGGATCTCACACAAACCCTGCTCCACCCACTTGGATTTATTGCAAAAACCATCCCCGGAATCACCAATGCTGGAAAGAACTCCAAGAGCATCATGTCCAACCTTTGATCAATCCCACCACATCTCCACGTGCCACCCCTGCTTGGATTGGGAATTTTTCCAGGGATGGTGACTCCAGCACGGCTCTGAGGTGAATATCCCAATGCTTTGAGTAAAGAAATTTTCCTTTTATCCACCCTGACCCTGCCCTGGTGCAACTCGAGGCCATTTCCTCCTGTCCCACCCCCAGCTGCCCAGGAGAAGATGATTCCAAGAGTTTAAATATTTTAGTGAGGAATTTCTCTGGAACACCTGGATATTTGGAGCCCACGGAGTGGGAACTCGCTCAGCTCCCAGAAATATGGAACAGTGCCCCAAGGAGCAGGAGATGGAGGTGCCCAGGGGTTGGTGGCACTTTTGCAGCCCTTGCAGGGCTTGTCTGAGCCTCGGTGCCAGCAGGAGTGTGGGGAGGTGTCCTAGGGTGAGGTTGTGATGCTTGTACCCCCATTGCTGTGCTCTGTTTATGTTGGATTTTATGTTCTGTGCATTCTAGACTGGCTCTGAGAGTGAATGTTTTGTTTTGGGGTTTTTTTGTTATCAGCTGCTCCCCCACAGCTGGCAGGACACACAGACAGGGCAGTACAGAGTGCAGCTCCTGCTTCTTGATTTGCTCCTGCTTTGCTCCTGCTTTGCTCTTGCTTTTTGCTCCTGCTCATCAGTCAGTTTAGCTAAACAGTCTGAATTTTTCCCTGGACTGTTTTCCTTTCCCTTTTTTGGACCCACTCGAGCCTGCTCCAGACTGGGCCCTGGCAAACACCCAGAGTTGGCACCTTGTGGCTGCAGCAGCTGCCCCAGCGCCGGAGGGACTGATCACAGAGCCACCACCCCAGAGAGACTTTCTGACTTTGTCACCTTTGTCAGAGCGGTGACAGAGCGGTGTCACCTGGAATTGTTCATTCTGTGTGCTGGGGGTGCTGTGCCTGTTAAACAAACAGGTTCTGTCCTCTTCTCTCTGGGGAATCCTTCCCAAACCGGCTGTGGGGAGGGGCCGTGTGGGTTTGCTTTAGGGAGGGGCCCCTTGGGGGGTTTTCTCCCAAATTTGCCCTAAACCAGGATAGGAGGGAATGGGAATTCCTGCAGCACCTTTGGGAAAGGAAAAGGAGCAGCAAGGAAGGAAACGCGGTGGGTCTGTCACAAAGGCTGGGACACTCCAGCTCTGCCTCAGAGCAGGGATTTGGGCACTCCAGCAAAGAATCAACATCTCGAGGGCTTGGAATGGCACTGGTGGCCAAAACAAATCCCCTCCAAAGCCACTCCTGCTCCCCAGCAGCCACCAGGAGCCTCCACTCCAGCAGCTCGTGTCATTTGGGGTCAGTGGGATAACATTTGGGGTTGAACCACGGAATTTTGTCCTCCTGAACAATCAGTTCCACGGTTTTTAGCACCACAGGAATTCCTGATTTACTCCCAGACCCTCCAAACAATCCCTGTAAAACTGCTGGCCCTTCAAGCCTCAAATCGAGGCACAGCTGAGCACATAAAACCAGCTTTCTTTTTTCCTTTATAAAGCAGTAAAAGATTTTTAAAGCAAATAAAATAAATCCTCTCCCCATCCCAAAAACCTCATCTGACCTTTGCTAGCAGTTCCCCAACTCAGCTCATCTTCAGCTGTACCATTTGTTTGAAAATTAGAGAAGAATTCGAATGGGATTTTATAAAAAATTTCCTTTTTGCACCGAGCTCCAGGCCCCAGCAGTGGAAAACGCTGCGTTGTGCAGGGAAGGAAAAAAAGTGCCTTTGGAATGAACAGCTGCACTTCAGATTTCTGCTTAATTGAAAAACAGCTGGGCTGAGAAGTGGCAGCTCCTCAAGAGCTGATAAGTGCATTTCCACTAATCCACAGAGTGCTCCATCAGGGCAGCCACACAGATAGAAATATATCTGTAAAATTATATATTTTACATATTTTACATATATATAAATTATATACATATATACATTTATTTATTTATTTATTTATTTATTTATTTATTTATTTATTTATTTATTTATTTATTTCTCTATTTATATTTTCTATTACTAGAAAATTGCAGGTATCACCTTTGCAAAATGCCATATTCCAAATCTGGAATATTCCATATTTGCCATACTCCAAGGAAGAACTTGTCCCCACCAAGGGCTCTTAGTTGGGCATCTAAATAAATCTTTAATTATAATTAAATCCACCCAGTTCCAGCCAGCCTGGGTCCCATTGGAGCATCAGGCACAGGGAGCCTGAGGGCAGCACAAAATTCTCTCCCTGCTCCTGAAACCCGGGCACCCCCCAGTTAAACAAATCCCATTTTGGGGGGACAGAAATCCAATAAAATCCTGCTGGGGCTGCACTTCCAGCAACAGGGACAGCAGAGAAAGGGAATTCTGTCCCTCTGTCCCACTCAGGTGATTCCCCACCTGCAGAGCTCAGAATTCCAACCTCAGCAGCACCTGGAGCTGCTGGAGAGAGCCCAGAGGAGCCCCCGGAGCTGCTGCAGGGCTGGAGCCCCTCTGGAGCCAGGCTGGGAGAGCTGGGGGTGCTGCCCTGGAGAGGAGAAGGCTCCAGGGAGAGCTGAGAGCCCCTGCAGGGCCTGAAGGGGCTCCAGGAGAGCTGCAGAGGGACTGGGGACAAGGATGGAGGGACAGGAGCCAGGGAATGGCTGCCAGTGCCAGAGGGCAGGGCTGGATGGGATCTTGGCAATTGGGAATTGTTCCCTGGCAGGGTGGGGAGGGGCTGGGCTGGAATTGCCAGAGCAGCTGGGGCTGCCCCTGGATCCCTGGCAGTGCCCAAGGCCAGGCTGGACATTGGGGCTGGGAGCACCTGGCACAGTGGGAGGGGTCCCTGGCACAGTGGGAGGGGTCCCTGGCACAGTGGGAGGGGTCCCTGGCACAGTGGGAGGAGCTGGGATTGAAGATCCCTTCCCACCCAAACCCCTCTGGGATTCAGATTCCTGAGTCAAGGATGAAAACCAGGACCAAACCCATTGGCCCAAAGGGATGAAGGAAAGGAAAGAATGACTTCCAGGAAGGTTCCAGGTCCTCCAGGGCTCTTTCCCCCAGGGGGTTTGGAGCCTGGCAAGGCCTGGTTAGAGAGGTTTGGGCTCTGACAGGGTGCCCAGAGCAGCTGGGGCTGCCCCTGGAGCCCTGGCAGTGCCCAAGGCCAGGCTGGAGCCCCTGGGGCAATGGGAGGTGTCCCTGCCATGGATGGGGTAGAGTTTGGATTGGGATGGGATTTAAGGTCACATCCCCATCCAAACCATTCCAGGATCCTGTGATGATTCCCTGGAATGAGGAGCTGTGGGAGTGAGGCAGAAACAAAAGGCTGCAATCACAGCACTGCACATTTTGGGGGACAGGGGGGAGTTTTGGGGTCTGCACCCACTCTGACATTCCCAGATGAGGCCAAGCCAAGGCTGGGGCCCTGCCCAGCCCAGGAGGTCCCTCTGTCACCTCATTTTCCCCTCCCATTTCTCTCCCTGCACACCTTTAGCCTCTCACCTGCCCCATGCAAGCCCTGCTGATGAAGGCAGGGGATCCCTGGCACAGCTCAGATCTCTCCCAGCCCCTCCTGCCCCTTTCCCTCCCTCAGCACCAGGAACCAGCTCAGAGGAGCAGAAACCCACCAGGACCAGCTGAGATCCAGCCAGGGGAGCCTTTCCTTGCCCTGCTCCAGGGCTGGCAGCTCCATCCCTGCAGCTCAAATCCACAGGCAGAGAGGAATTCCTGGAGCCAGTTAAACCTGAGGGCTGGGAGAGCAAACACAGCCCCACTCCTGAGATGGAACTCCCAAATCTGACCAAAACCAAACAAAAATAATCCCCAAAAACACTTCCTCCCCCCCAAAAAAAGAAATAATTCAAGCAGAGCAAATTGAGCTGGCACAACATCCCAAGCCCCACAGGGAAGAAATCCAATTTTCCCTCTGGAATTCCTGCTCATCCCAGCTACAAATCCCATCATCCAAGGCCAGGGTGCCTCTGGCACCTCAGCTCCACATCTGCTTTCCCTTCCTGGCCCTCAGCCTGTGCTCCCTCTGCACCTTTGATGCCACATCTGGACAGGGTTACTGAGGAATTTTCAAACTCCTCAGGGAATTCCCCAGGGCCTTGCCCTGGAAGAATCCACCAAAGAGCCTCCACCTAGGCTGAAAGAGAAAACTTCCATGGAGTCTGCTGATCCACCCCAGTTTGCTTTCCCCACATGTCCCAAATTCCAGGGTTTTCTCCTTTCCCTGTTCCCTCATTGCCTGTGGGATCCCTGGTGGTCACCCCATCTTCCTGTGGGCCACTGCCCTCAGACCATTGGCCACTGGCCCCTGCTGAACCCTGTGCACAGCACATGGCCAGCTCTTGTGTCCCTGATCCCCTGGAATAAACCTTGGCTGGAATTTCCCAGCATTCCCAGAATTCCCAGAATCCCTGGGTTGGAAGAGACCTTCAAGCTCATCCAGTCCAACCCAGCCCCAACACCCCAACTCAGCCCTGGCACCCAGTGCCACATCCAGGCTTTGTTAAACACCCCCAGGGATGGGGACTCCACCACCTCCTGGGTAGAACATTCCAGAACTTTCTCACCTTTCTGTAAATCCTTTCCTTGCTCTCCAGCCTGTATTTCCTTGGGGCAGTCGAGGCTGTGAGCTCTGGTTGTGTCAGTTTCCTCGGGCACCTCCACATCTGCTTTCCCTTCCTGGCCCTCAGCCCGCGCTCCCTCTGCACCTTTGATGCCACATCTGGAGAGGGTTAAGGACAATTTACATCCTCTGGGTGCCTTCCAGATGGAGCAGGAGGAGCCACGGGGAAGGAGGGGATGGGGATCCCAAAACCCAAACCCCAAACTCTTCCCAGCTGTGAACCAGGGCACGGGGCACCTTTTCCTTGTGTCTTTTCCAGGCTGTGTGTGAGGGCGACCTCAAATCCTCTGGGATAATTCCAGGCCAAGCCCAAATGGGATTTTTTAGCTCGTTTCCTACTAAGATCAGGGCAAGGCTCTTCCCCCAGAGGGTGCTGGCACTGCCCAGGCTGCCCAGGGAATGGGCACGGCCCCGAGGCTGCCAGAGCTCCAGGGATGCCCAGGCTGGGCTTGGTGGGGCTCTGGGCAGGGTTTGGCTTTGGGATTGATCATCCCTGTGGGTCCCTTCCAGCTCAGCCCATTCCATGATTCCATACTGAGGCGTCTCCTACTCAAAATATCCTCCCCAAACTCTCAATTCATTTCTGTTTTCCCAGGGCTTTCCCAGCTCCTGCCCGGAATGTTTGTACTTTAAAGGAGCCCGAATTGATCAATTCATCTGCAATTGATCAGTCCATCTGTAATTGATCAATTCATCTGTAATTGATCAATTCATCTGTAATTGATCAGCTCACCTGTAACTGATATTTATCAATTTATCAACTGATATTTATCAATTCATCTGTAATTGATCAATTCATCTGTAACTGATCAGCTCACCTGTAACTGATCAGTCCATCTGTAATTGATCAATTCACCTGTAATTGATCAGCTCACCTGTAATTGATCAGCATATGTGTAATTTATCAATTGATCTGTAATTGATCACCTCACCTATAATTGATCAGCATATCTGTAATCTATTAACTCACATGTAATTGATCAATTCACCTGTAATTGATCATTTCACTTATAATTTAGCAATTCATCTGTAATTTCTCAATTCATCTGTAACTGATCATCTCACCTGTAATTGATCAGCATATCTGTAATTGATCAATTAATCTGTAACTGATCAGCTCACCTGTAATCTATCATTTCACCTATCCCTGATCATTTCACCTGCAATTGATCAATGAATCAATAACTGATCACCTCACCTGTCACTGATCAATTCCATCAGCTCGCCTTCCACTTCAACCCCCCAGGAGAATTTTGGCTCCTCATTGAGCACCAGGCAGGAGAGAAAAAAGGGGAAAAGAGAGAAATGAACCCAGTGAGCAGCTGGACCTGCCCAGATTCACTCGGGGGCCGTCTGGGGCCATTTGGGGCAGTTTGGGGCCTTTTAGGGCCATTTTGGGGCTGTTTTGGGGCCATTTTGGGGGCATTCTGGGGCCGTTTTGGGGCCATTTTAGGGCCATTTTGGGGCCATTTTGGAGCTGTTTTGGGGCCATTTGGGGGCCATTTTGGGGCCATTTTGGGGCCATTTTTGGGCCTGTTTTGGGGCCATTTTAGGAACATTTTGGGCCCACTTGGGGCCCACTTTGAGGCCACTTTGGGGCCACTTTGGGGCCGTTTTGGGGCTGTTTTGGGGCCATTTTGGAGCTGTTTTGGGGCTGTTTTAAGGCCGTTTTGGGGCCATTTTAGGGCCATTTTAGGGACATTTTGGGGCCATTTTTGGGCCTGTTTTGGGGCCATTTTAGGGCCATTTTGGGGCCATTTTTGGGCTGGTTTGGAGCCGTTTTGGGGCCATTTTGGGCCTGTTTTGGGGCCATTTTAGGGCCATTTTGGGGCCATTTTTGGGTTGGTTTGGAGCCGTTTTGGGGCCATTTTTGGGCCTGTTTTGGGGCCATTTTAGGACCAGTTTGGGGCCGTTTGGGGGCCATTTTGGGGCCATTTTAGGACGATTTTGGGCCCAGTTTGGGGGCCGTTTGGGGGCCATTTTGGAGCCATTTTGGGGCCATTTTGGGGCCATTTTAGGGCCCTTTTGGGGGCCTTTTGGGGGCCATTTTGGGGCTATTTTAGGGCCCTTTTAGGGCCCTTTTAGGGGCCATTTTGGGGCCATTTTGGGGGCCTTTTGGGGGCCATTTTGGAGCCATTTTGGGGCCATTTTAGGGCCCTTTTAGGGCCATTTTGGGGGCCTTTTGGGGGCCATTTTGGTGCCATTTTGGAGCCCTTTTGTGCCCCTGGCTGTGTTTAATTGCTGGCAGATAATTGCTGTCCCCTCAAGGCCTCCCCTGCCCTCCCAGGTTGTCCCTGGGGTTTTTCAGGATCAGCTTTGTGCTAATCAGCTCAAGACAGGCCACAAATAACCCCAGAGCTGCTTCCAGGGCAGTTTTTGCCTGGATTAAAAAGCCCTTCCAAGCCCCTGGACAACTCCAGAGGCCGGGGGGATTTGGGAGCTTTTCCTCCATTTCCTTCCCTTGCAGCTGAGCTGGGATCCCTGGAAACGGCCACAAACACAGGGATGGGGTTCAGTGGTGATCCCAGAGGGTTTTTCCAAGCTTAACAATTCCATGATTCCCTGTGGGAACATCAGGATGGGTCTGGGGGGCTCCCTTGAACCCCCAGCTGTGCCAGCTCAGGGACCCTTCCCATCCCGGGATCTGCTCCTGCTCCTCCACCCTGGAGGATCCCAACAGCCCCAGGGTGTGCAGGGAGCAGCCCCAGCTGCCAGAGCCTTTTGGGAAGTTTGGGAAGCTGGACAGGGAAGGGGTTCCTAATTCCTGCTCATTGCTGGCAGTGCAGTGCAAAGCTTGGAATTTTGGCCTTGGAAATCACCAGAATGGCCCAATCCCTGCATTTCCTCCCAAAATCCCTGCATTTCCTCCCAAAATCCCTGCATTTCATCCCAAAATCCCTGCATTTCATCCCAAAATCCCTGCATTTCGTCACAAAATCCTGCATTTCATCCCAAAATCCTGCATTTCATCCCAAAATCCTGCATTTCATCCCAAAATCCCTGCATTTCCTCCCCAAATCCCTGCATTTCATCCTCTAATCCTGAATTTCATCCCCAAATCCTGCATTTCCTCCCAAAATCCCTGCATTTCCTCCCTCCTTTTTGTCCCTTTTCAAATTTTTTTTAACCCTGAGACTTTCCCCCACTTTTTTTTTTTTTTTCTTGAAACCTTGGGATCTTTCCTTTTCCTTTTCCTTTTCCTTTTCCTTTTCCTTTTCCTTTTCCTTTTCCTTTTCCTTTTCCTTTTCCTTTTCCTTTTCCTTTTCCCTTTCCCTTTCCCTTTCCCTTTCCCTTTCCCTTTCCCTTTCCCTTTCCCTTTTCCTTTTCCTTTTCCTTTTTTAACTCTGAAACTCTTCCCCCCCCTTTTTTTTTCTTTTATTTTTACCCTTGAGATTCTTCCTTTCCTTTCCTTTCCCTTTTTCTTTTTCTTTTCTTTTCTTTTCTTTTTTTTTTTCTTTTTTTCCTTTTTTTTTTTTTGTTTTAACTCTGGAACTCTTTTTTCTTTTTTTTCCCCTTTTTTTTTTTTGTTTTTTTGGGAACCCTGGGATTCATCAAAGGGAATTCCCCCCCCCCTTTGGACACCTGCTGGGTTGAAAGGCTCAGGAAACCTCTTTAATTCAAACAAGGCCCTGCTGCAGACAGAACCACTTGAAAGGAAAAGCACTCAGGAAATATTAATCCCAAAAAAAAAGAGGTGGGATCCATGTGTGCTCCTTTGAAAAGTTCTCCTGCCTGGGAGCTCCGACCCTGCCAGACCCCAGGATGGGTCACAGCCCAGCTCAGGGGGGGGCACTGCTTCATTTTTATTCCTTTTTTTAATATTTTCACCCTGGTTTCAGCTCCAAAACCCACTCACCACCCAGATCTGTCTGTCCCCCTGGACAAACGGACTGCACAGCCTGCAAAGGGGCCGGGATCTGTTTGATCAGCTGGAACTGCAGAGAGTTCTGAACAATCTGGATGGTTTCTGCAAGATCTAAAGCCAATTTGGGGTGGAAAAGGATGCAGGAGCAGCCTTGAGGAGACGGGAGGGACACAAGAATTTATAAAAACTCCTCAGAAATATTTAGTCTCTAAACCTAAGTGAAAAATATCCACCTCCAAACATGGATGCAGCTGTTTGGGCTCATCTGGAAGAGTTTTAAGGTAAAAATATCAAATCCTGGGGAAATCTGGGATTAGGGCAAGGGCAGAGCCAGAGCCTTGGGATTACAGTTATTTGGGATCACAATTTCTTTGAATCACAACTGCTCAGGATCACAGTTATTTGAGTGCACAAATATTTGGGATCAAAGTTATTTGGTATAACAATTATTTGGGATCAGAGTTATTTGGGATCAGAGTAATTTGGTATAACAATTATTTGGGATCACAATTATTTGGGATCACAATTATTTGGGATCACAGTTATTTGGGAGCACATTTATTTAATATAACCATTATTTGGCATAACAATTATTTGGGATTACAGTTATTTGGGATCAGAGTTATTTGGGATCAGAGTAATTTGGTATAACAATTATTTGGGATCACAATTATTTGGGATCACAGTTATTTGGGATCACAGTTATTTGGGATCACAATTATTTGGGATCAAAGTTATTTGGCATAACAATTATTTGGGATTACAGTTATTTGGGATCAGAGTTATTTGGGATCAGAGTAATTGGTATAAACAATTATTTGGGATCACAGTTATTTGGGAGCACATTTATTTGGTATAACCATTATTGGGTATAACAATTATTTGGGATTACAGTTATTTGGGATCAGAGTAATTTGGTATAACAATTATTTGGGATCACAATTATTTGGGATCACAGTTATTTGGGATTACAGTTATTTGGGATCACAATTATTTGGGATCACAGTTTTTTGGGAGCACATTTATTTGGTATAACCATTATTTGGGATTACAGTTATTTAGGATCAGAGTAATTTAGTATAACAATTATTTGGGATCCGAGTTATTTGGTATAACCATTATTTGGTATAACAATTATTGGGATCACAATTATTTGGGATCAGAGTTATTTGGGAGCACATTTATTTGGTATAACAATTATTTGGTATAACAATTATTTGGGATTACAGTTATTTGGGATCATGGTTCATTTCCATGACTAAAATCCCCCCAGATCTCCTCTGTGGCTCTTTTACTGAGCAGGTCAGGCACCATTTGGGATCTTAGCTGAAAAACAGTGATTTCCCCCCAAAATTCAGGGGTTTGGAGAGGCTGGGATGTCTCCAAAGCCAGCAGAGCTGGTGGCACCCACGGAGGTGACAGAGCCTGGCTGTGCCCACCTGGGTGAGGAGAACTGGGGGAGGAGGAGGAAGAGGGGAAACAATGAAAATTCCATCATCCACCATTCCCTTCTGGACTCCAAACACTGCAGCCAACGAGGGCAGGGCAGATCATGGAATTGTTCCCTGGGAGGGGCTGGAATTGCCAGAGCAGCTGGGGCTGCCCCTGGATCCCTGGCAGTGCCCAAGGCCAGGCTGGACATTGGGGCTGGGAGCACCTGGCACAGGGGGAGGGGTCCCTGGCACAGTGGGAGGGGTCCCTGGCACAGGGGGAGGGGTCCCTGCCATGGCAGGGGGGGAATGGGATGGTTTTAAGTTCAACTCTGTGGCTCTGTGTCCCTCTGGGATTTGGCAGTGGAGCTGGGGGTGATGTGTCCTGGCAGGGTGTCCTGCATTGCCAAGCAAATTGTATCTGTTTGTCACCTGCATGGCAGCTGTCTCCTGCTCAGGGGCAGTTTTCCTGATCTCTCCCACACCCACTCCTCCCCCCAGGAGACCCCTGCTGATAACAGGCCATGGAATGTCCCTGCATGGCTGATAAGAACTGCAGCATCCCACTGGGAGATGGGAGCCCAGGGGGAGGAGCCAAGCATTCCTACCCGGATAGAATCTGGAGATTCTGGAACACCAGCACGGCTTCTGCACTGGATTTCCCAGAGGAGCAGCAGCTGCCTCTGCCCCTGGCCCTTCAGAGGCAGAGTGCACCTTTCTCCAGGATCCCTGCTCCAGCAGAACCAGCCCTGGCCCTGCAGGAGGGCTGAGCCACAATTCCAGTGGCACTGCTGCCAGCCCCCTGACCCACAGGGTGTCAGGCTCTGCTCTGCCTCTGCCAGGGTTGGTTCAGTTCTCACTGCACTGTTCATTTCATCCTTTTATTTTCTTCCCTAGTAAAGAACTGTTATTCCTGCTCCCATAATTTTTGCCTGAGAACTCCTTAATTTCAAGTTTATAGCAATTCAGAGAGAGGGGTTTGCATTCTCCATTCCAGGGGAGGCTCCTGCCTTCCTCAGCAGACTCCTGGCTTTCCAAACCAAGACCCAGGTGACCCACAGGACACCCCCAGCCTCTCCCTTGCACCTGGAGCTTTTCCCCCCATCCTGCTTTGATTGGAGCCAGTGAGAAACTCCAGCTTTCTGCCTTCCAAGGACACACCTGCCTGGAATGAGCTCAGAGAAGGTTTTTCCCCACTGGAATCCACTCCTGATATGATTTTTTATTTTTCTGTCACGGGCGCTGCTGGGAATTCCTGGTATTTGGGCAGGCAGGGAGAGCCTGGATCCAGCAAAGGACAAACCCTCCCCAAGCCTCTCCTTCCCTCCCAGCTCCACCTGTTGGACTCAGAGCCAGCTGCTCCTCAGGCTGGGAATTCTGCAGGATTTGTGAGTTTTTCCTGCTGGAGAATTTGGGATAAGCAGCAGCCAAATGGCTGCTCTCGGGAGGGCAACCTCAGCAGAGCTCGTGGCTTTTCACCTTTTCCCCATCTGCTGCAGGGGAAGGTGCAAAAAGGAAAAAGTTTTTCCCTTCCAGCCTCCAAATCCGTCTGGAAAAGGAAAAGTGAGAAGTCACAGCCTGGCAGACCCTAAAGGCTGAGGGTGTCAGCCATGTCCAGGTTTTTGGGTTTTATTCCTGAAGGAAAAAAATGTGGAAATACTGAAAATCATCACATTTTCTTTTTGTCCATAAAGACATGTAAAAGTTCTCCCAGCAGCTGGCACAGAAAAACTCAATCCAGGTAACTTAAACTCTTGGAAAATCAGAGAATAAACTGATTTTGGAGGGACCCACAAGGATCATCCAGTCCCATCCTGGCCCTGCTGCAGATGATGAAGGAGAAGTTTCTGTTCCTGCACCCTGCAGGGTGAAGAACACAGGCAAAGAATATCAATCTTAAATTCAGAAACCATTGAAAAAGATAAAAAAAGTCCTTGTAGAGACACCCTAACAACCGCCCCCACCATATTTGAGTCAAATTGTTCCAAGCGAATTAAAACATCAGGGTTGCAGCATCACTGAAGTTTTTAACAGCAAAAAAATGTCATGAAATTACTCACAGGATCCAAAAAACCATTTCTGTGTGGTCATTTCTCTCCTCAGGGCAGCCTTAACCCTGCACGATTTCATTAACAGCTCTAAATTAATCAACCTGTAATTTAGAGACAGGGCACAGCATTTCAGGGTATTACAACAGCAAAGAATTTCCATTTTATTCATGGCTGCTGCACCTCTGAACCCACCCTGGCTGTGCTCATCTCTTATCTGGGGTGGATTGGTTAATCTGAGCTAAAACTGCAACTCTTAAACCAGGGGGAAAATAAGTTTTGCTGTTGGGTGGTGTCTGAGGCTGGGGGTGTGTTCTGTGTGCAATCTGTCAGAGCTGGGCAGCTCTCTGCTGTCCCTGGGGCAGGTTTCTTTCTCTCTGCCACAGCCAACCCTCCCTCCAGGAGATCTCTGCTGTCCATGGCCACTGAGTGTCCCTGCAGGGCTGATCCAATTCCAGCATCCCATGGGGAGATGCTGCGCCCAGGGGAGGAGCCAAGCATTCCTGCCTGGATCCAATCTGCCCTGGAACAGCCCAGCAGCCTTTGCCCCCTGCATTCCCAGAGGAGCAGCTTTCTGCTGCCCTGCATTCCCAGAGGGAGAGCAGGCCCATCTCCAGCAGCCCTGGAGCTGCAGAGGAAAACTCCCCCCTTGTGCAGGATCCCTGCTCCAGCAGAGCCACAGCTGGCACTGCAGGAGGGCTGAGCCCCCCTGGCATGGGACTGTGCCCCCACCCTGAGCCACAGCGTGCCAGGGCCTGCTCTCACTCTGCCAGGGCTTGGTTGCACTCTTGCATTTGGATTTTTCATTTCCCAGTACAGAACTGTTATTCCCATTCCCATATCTTTGCCTGAGAGCCCCTTAGTTTCAAAATTTACAATAACTCAGGGGGAGGGGGTTTGCATTTTCCATTTCAGGGGAGGCTCCTGCCCTCCTCAGCAGACACCTGGCTGTTCACACCAGGACAGATTTGATGGGAGAAAGTTCACAGAGGGTTCCTCATGCTCTGCCTGCAGTTCCAGGCTGCACTAAAAGGACAAAGTGACGCTTCAGGCACAATTTTCATGGAGCAAAGTTGTCCAGAGTGACAGAAATGCCTTTATAAAACCAGAGGAATCAGCTTCTCCCCCAGCTTTTCCTTTTCAAGGTGTTCAACTTTTCACCAGATGCTAAAAATAAACCCGCAGCAGGAAAAAATAAATCAGTCCTAAAACAAAATCAAAATAAATCACAGCGAGGAAGATGAAAAGAGCCCTGAGTCAGCACAGAATCCTGAGGATATTCCCTGATCTGAGCAGGAATTCCTGACAGAAACAGGCTGGGTCCTGCAATTCCTCACTCCTCAGGTAACCTCACCTGCAGCTCCCGGTGCCAAACCCGGGATTAGCTCGAGCTTGTTGTGGCAATCCCCCCTCCCAAAAAAGAGTCAGAGCATCAGTTCCAGGCATTTACTGCATTTGTTCTTTAAATGAGGCCTTTGATCTCTGCCCTGATAACGGGGGAGGAATTGAGGCTGGCCCGGAGCTGCAGAAAATCAGGAATTGTTTGTGTTTGGCATCCCTAAACCCTGATATCGAACAGAGGAGGGATTCTTCAGGCTGGGAGGGAAGAAGGGACAGGCTCCCACATCCAGCTCGTGGTCCAGCATTCCCAAATTCTCCAAGTGCTCTGTCTTCTCTCGTTTATCCAAAAAAACCCCCAAACAATTATTGCACTATTTAAATTTATTTTTAATTTAAAATTATTTTTTAAAAATGCAGCTGGTGAAAAAGTGAAGGAGCTGAGCTAAGCCTTTGACTTAAGCAGGACTTAAAGGGAGCAGATTAAAAAGAGGCAGAGACACTTTCTCCGTGGGCAGAGAGGGACAAGGGGGGTGGTTTTCCATTAAAGAGGAGGAATTCTGTTGGGATACTGAGAAGGAATAATGGGATGTTGGGAATGGAAAATCCCATTCCATTCCCTGGCAGGGTGGGGAGGGGCTGGGCTGGAATTGCCAGAGCAGCTGGGGCTGCCCCTGGATCCTTGGCAGTGCCCAAGGCCAGGCTGGATGGGGCTGGCACAGTGGGAGGCGTCCCTGGGGTGGCACTGGATGGGATTTCGGGTCCTTCCAACCCAAATTATTCTATTATTCCATGATTCCACCATTCCTGCAGCAGTGGCAAGGAGGGCACAGAGGGGACAATCCCTGCCAAGACTCCAGGATGGAACAGGAACATTTCCAAGGTTTGCAGCAGGAGCCACAAGGATTTGTGGCCCATCCAGAAGCTCCTGGATGTCAGAGCTCAGAGCAGAGGCTGGAAGGGATCTCAGCGTTATTCCTGAGGCAAACAAGGAAAACCAGCAGCAAATCCCACATTTAATTATTGACTCTGCACATTCCCTTCTCCCACTGCCCCAGGGCCTCCGTGGCTGGCACAGGGAAGGTTTGCACCTCTCCTGGGCTTGGCAAAGTTTGGGGCTGAGCAAAGAACTGACCAGAGCAGCAGCCCCCATTCCACCCACCCGGGAGGGAATTCCCAACGAGGAGATTCCAAACATAAAATAAAGAAATGGCCACACATCATTGGGTAGCAGCTGTGGGTCTGTGTTTGATGATTTCTGACAGGTACAGCTCGGTCCTTGCAGGGCTGAGGAGGCAAAGCCCACCCAGCTCTCAGCTGAAATTCAGCTGAAATTCAGGAACAAACTGAGAAAACTCCAGAGTTGAGATCCTGATTAAAGACATCCCCATGGAAAAGCAGCCTCCTTCTCCAAACACACTCCCATCAATCATTGTTTGTGTTTCCTGTCACTCTGAGGAGTTCCACGGTGGATTTGGCAAATCCCAGATCCAGCTCTGTCATTATCCATTCCCTGGGAGCTCCAAGCCGGGGCTGGCCCTCATTAGGCCGAGGTGATGGGACCTTAATCTCCTCTGGGTGAGGAAATTGCTCTGCTCTCCTCTCTGTAATCGCTGCTCGTCACACTTATCCTCATTAGAATTCATCTCCCTGACCCAGGAATCCTGAATTTTGTCCAACAGCAGCCGAGATTCCCCAGGGCTTCTCCTCCCATCCCAGCCTCTCTTCCCCTCATTCCCAGGGCTTCTCCTCCCATCCCAGCCTCTCTTCCCTGAGATTCCCAGGGCTTCTCCTCCCATCCCAGCCTCTCTTCCCCTCATTCCCAGGGCTTCTCCTCCCATCCCAGCCTCCCTTCCCTGAGATTCCCCAGGGCTTCTCCTCCCATCCCAGCCTCTCTTCCCCTCATTCCCAGGGCTTCTCCTCCCATCCCAGCCTCCCTTCCCTGAGATTCCCAAGGCTTCTCCTCCCATCCCAGCCTCTCTTCCCCGAGATTCCCCAGGGCTTCTCCTCCCATCCCAGCCTCTCTTCCCTGAGATTCCCAGGGCTTCTCTCCCATCCCAGCCTCCCTTCTCCTCATTCCAGGGCTTCTCCTCCCATCCCAGCCTCTCTTCCCTGAGATTCCCAAGGCTTCTCCTCCCATCCCAGCCTCCCTTCCCTGAGATTCCCAGGGCTTCTCCTCCCATCCCAGCCTCCCTTCCCCTCATTCCCAGGGCTTCTCCTCCCATTCCCAGCCTCCCTCCCTACTGTAAACAAGGGTGCCCCAATGAATCTGACTCCATGTTCTCAGCAGGCTGATTTATTACTTTATAATACTATACTATATTATATTCGTTAAAGAATACTAAAGAATACAAAGGATACAGACAGAAGGCTAAAAAGATGAAATTAAATAAATAATGATGAATAATAAATGATGATAAATAATGAAACCTCGTGACTCTCTCCAGAGTCTGACCCAGCCTGGCCCTGACTGGCCAGAGAGTGAAAACAGCTCCCAGCAGAATGCACTGGAACAATCACCTGGGGGTGAACAATCCCCAAACACATTCCACATCAGCACAGCACAGGAGAAGCAAATGAGATCAGAATTGTTTTCCTTTTCTCTGAGGCCTCTCAGCTTCCCAGGAGAAAAATCCTGGGTGAAGGGATTCTTTCAGAAAATGTCAATGCCACACCTTCCCCTCATTCCCAAGGCTTCTCCTGCCATCCCCAGCCTCCCTTCCCGGTGTCCTGGCTGATTATCTCCTCGGGGAATCCCTCAAACTCCTCAAGATCAACAAAGAGAGGCTCAGCCCACAGCTGGGTTGAGTTTTTGGGGCTCCTCTCCCAGATTTTGCTCATCCCTAATTCCCCATGAGCCTCTCTCTGCTCCCCTCCCTGGGAATTCCTCCATGTGCCAGCACCGAACACTTCCAGGGGTTTCTGAGAAATCTGCTGGAGAAGGAATGCTCAGCTGTGTCCCTGAGCACTGGGGATGAGCCAGGCTTATTTCATTGTTAATTACACCATTAATTAATACCCTGAGGGATGTCACCGAGACTTTTCACCTGAGCAGGGCAGGCCTTTGGCTGGCTCTGCAGGAGGGCTTAAAAAACCCTCTGGAGAGATGATAAAAGTGACAAATTCAAGTTTTGTCCTGGCAGCTGGATGGCCAAACGCAGATTTCAGGAGGTGATGAAGATTCTGTGAAATGCAGCGGTGGGAGGGGCAGGCGACAGAGGGATTCTCGCACTGGAATTCAGGAAGGGCAGCATCCCCCGTGCTTCCCATCCGAGCTGGAATCCAGGGAATCTCAGCTTACACGGATGCCTGGCAGCCCTGAAGCTCGTGGGAGCTGGCCCAGAGCCCGGGCTGCTGCTCTGATGTCACAGCCGGTCAC
Organism: Serinus canaria; assembly: GCF_022539315.1. Taxonomy (NCBI): domain Eukaryota; kingdom Metazoa; phylum Chordata; class Aves; order Passeriformes; family Fringillidae; genus Serinus; species Serinus canaria. Next base: position 1,094,119 of record NC_066336.1, on the reverse strand, counting down.
GGGGCAGCGATGTCCCCTCGGTGACACTCCTGCCTCCCTCCAGCTGCATCCAAACCCAAGCTCCACCCAGGAGGGGCTCCCAGGCTTTTGTAACACCTGTGAGGAGCCATTTACGGCTCTGCTGGAAATGACACAACTTCTAAAATCATGTTTTAACCCATTTTAGTCAGGGGTTTGTTCACCTTTGCCCTGGGGGAAGGGAATTGAATTTTTAATTTTTTTTTTTAAGGTTCTGATCATCAGGCGAGTCCTGATAAGCTGAACATCAAATCCTGGAATTGGGGAGGTCCTTTTCCCTCAGCAACCAACATTCCAGCAGGCTCTGAAATGGAAATGTGCCCCTGCTCAGGGTCCTGGCTGGTGGCTGCAGCTGGAAAAACACCAGGGAGGGATTTCCTGGAGCTTCACAGCCCCAGATGTGCAGAGCTGGGGAAGCATTAGGATACCCTGATAGGATACCCTGATAGGGTATGGATACTGTGATAGGGTATGGATATCCAGATAGGATAAGGATACACAGATAGGGTATGGATACTGTGATAGGGTATGGATATCCAGATAGGGTATGGATACACAGATAGGATATGGATATCCAGATAGGATAAGGATACACAGATAGGGTATGGATACTGTGATAGGGTATGGATATCCAGATAGGGTATGGATACACAGATAGGGTATGGATATCCAGATAGGGTATGGATGCACTGATAGGGTATGGATATCCAGATAGGATAAGGATACACAGATAGGGTATGGATACCCTGATAGGATAAGGATACACAGATAGGATATGGATACACAGATAGGATATGGATATCCAGATAGGATAAGGATACACAGATAGGATATGGATGCACTGATAGGGTATGGATATCCAGATAGGATAAGGATACCCAGACAGGATACACAGATAGGATAAGGATATCCAGATAGGGTATGGATACACAGATAGGGTATGGATATTCAGATAGTGTATGGATATCCAGATAGGATAAGGATATCCAGATAGGATATGGATACTCTGATAGGGTATGGATACCCAGACAGGGTATGGATAACCTGATAGGGTATGGATATCCAGATAGGATAAGGATACACAGATAGGATATGGATACCCTGATAGGGTATGGATACCCTGATAGGGTATGGATATCCAGATAGGATAAGGATACACAGATAGGGTATGGATGCACTGATAAGGTATCCATAGGGGATATCCAGATAGGATACGGATACACAGATAGGGTATGGATACCCTGATAGGATAAGGATACACAGATAGGGTATGGATACTCTGATAGGGTATGGATATCCAGATAGGGTATGGATGCACTGATAGGGTATGGATATCAGATAGGTATGGTTATCCAGATAGGATAAGGATATCCAGATAGGATATAGGATATCCAGAGGTAGGATACCCCATGATAGGATAAGGATATCCAGATAGGATGAGGGCATTCAGATAGGATATGGATACGGATTTCCAGAGAGAGTATGGATTTCCAGACAGGATAAGGATATCCAGACAGGATAAGGATATCCAGAGAGGGTATGGATTTCCAGACAGGATAAGGATATCCAGAGAGGGTATGGATTTCCAGACAGGATAAGGATATCCAGACAGGATAAGGATATCCAGAGAGGGTATGGATTTCCAGACAGGATAAGGATATCCAGATAGGATATGGATTTCCAGACAGGGTATGGATATCCAGATAGGGTATGGATAAGGATATCCACATAGGGTTAGGATATCCAGATAGGATAATGACATCCAGATAGGATAAGGGTATTCAGATAGGATAAGGGTATTCAGCTAGTGTATGGATATCCTGATAGGATAAGGATATCTAAATAGGGCATGGATAAGGATATCCAGATAAGATTAGGACATTCAGATGGGATTAGGATACAGATATCCAGATAGAATACAGATATCTAGATAGGATAAAGATATCCAGATAGGGTATGGATAAGGATATCCCCATGGGATAAGGATATCCAGATAGGACAAAGATATCCAAATTTGATAAGGATATCCAGATTGGATAAGGATATCCAGATAGGCAATGGATATCCTGATAGTGTATGGATATCCAAATAGAATAAGGATACCCAGATAGGGTGTGGATAAGGATATGCACATAGGATAAGGATATCCAGATAGAATAAAGAAATTACACTTAAAAAAAAATATATTTAAATGATAAAAATCATTAGGAATTAGAAAAATAACCAATAAATTATAATAAAATTAATACAAAAATAGAAACATAAAATATACCTATACCTATAAATATAAATAATATAAATATATATATAAAAATATATAATAATATATATAATGTGTATATAATATACATTATCTATAATAAAATATGATATATATAACTATATATATTATATTATAATAAAAATATATATCATAAAATCATTAAGAAATTATAAAAATAACCAATAAATTATAACAATATAATACAAATAACTATAAACCTAAATATACCTATACCCATAAATAGAAATAATATAGATATAGATATATAGATATTAATATTAATATGAATATGACTATAAAATATAAAAATATAGATAAATATAGATATAGATATAGCTATAAATATAGATATAGATATAGATATAAATATAGATATAAATATAAATATAATATAAATATAAATATAAATATAATATAAATATAATATAATATAAATATAAATATAAATATAAATATAAATTAAATATAATATAATATAATATAATATAAATATAAATATAAATATAAATCCCCACCCGGTGTGAGCACACCTTTCAGCCACAACCACTTCTTCACCACCCCACAGGAATTTCCCTGTTATTCCCTCTTAATAACCAATATCTCTAAAAACTTTTTTGGATGTTCCAGCAGAAAATTCTAAATTTTGGTGCTTTCCTTTCTTCGTGAATTCTACTTTGTGGATAAAAAAAATGTCTTTTTAATTCTTTGTATAAATAAATAAATATATACACACATCATTCTGCTCAGGTGGGTCATCACCTCATGAGAAAAATGAGAAAAAAAATGGGATTTGATGCAGAAAAACACTTGGAGACATTCAATAATCTAAAGAAAAAGCTTTTTTTTTTTTAACTATTTATTTTTTTAACTGCTATTCTCCCCTAGCAAACGCTGTCCCCAAAGGAGAGGCCGGGAGCTGGGTGTGGGACCGGGAATGCTGCAGAATTTTCAGGAATAACAGCAATGTTTGGTGTCACAGGACACGGGAGGATGTCCCAGCAGGGATGGAAAAGCACTGGGAGCTCACCAGAAAAACACCCAGAAAATAAAAGTTTTAAAAGGAACATTTTTAAATAAAAATCCACAATTTAAAAGTTTTAAAAGGAGCACTTTTAATAAAAATCCCCGTTAAAAGCATATTTATGAGTATGGAAAAAAACCCTTTTACTCAGAACTGGAGGTTTCCAGGGAACTGAGCTAATTTTTACTTTTACTGTTCTCTAGGAAATGTCCTGACCAATCCCACGGGATTTTATTGCTGTTCCCCTTTCCCATCCTTCCTCCCAATCCTTGTGACCCTTTCCTGTTTCCTTTCATTCTGCTGTTATTTTCTTTTTTTTCCCTTTTTTTTTTATGTGTTCTGGCTCCTTGTTCCAGTTTTATTTGATGGGAGGAACTTTCCTGGGAGCTCTGCTGCAGCATCAGCGCTTTTCCAGGAAAACTCTGGAGCAGAGCAGGAGGAGGAGGAGGAGGAGGAGGAGGAGGAGGGAGGGATGGATCCTGCTGGGATTGGTGTTCCCAGCTCCTCCAGCAGCTCCCTGGGATGGCCCAGGTGTGTCCTGGGGCAGCTCCACAGGTTTGGACACGGAGGAGAAGAGAAGGAGTTTGGGGTGAGGATTCCTCAGGTTTGAAATTTTCTATTTCTGTGCAGATTTGGTGCTGGATCTGGGTTCACATTATGGGATGGTGAGCAGGAAGACAAAACAATTCCTGCTCCAGCTGGGCACCAAGGACAAATGATCCAAATCTCAGCCCAGGAGCACAAACCCCGTGGGCTGGAGAGAGAAAAACAAGGCTGGGACTGCCTGGGCTAAAGCTGGGCTGGGACAATGAACTGCAAGGTGGGAATGGAGCAGAGCTGATCCCAGGGACAGACCCCGTGCCCGGCCGGGCATTTTGGGGCCATTTTGGGTCATCTTGGGGGCAGCCCTGGCTGGGCTCTGGTGCTGCCCAAGGTGGGTCCATGGAGGAGATCCTTGGAATCAATCCCTGCTTTATTCTTTAGCTCTGTCTGGTCTCTGTTCTGGGTCTGCCTTCCCAAGGCATCAGTGATCCTGGGGATGTTCTTCCTTCCCACTCCCTGCTCCCTGTGCAGGGTCAGCCCCACATCCCAAAGATCCTCCCCAGCTTTCCAGGGAGTCTGAAGGAGCCCTGGAGCTGCTGAGCACCCAGGGGAAGGAGGCTCTGGAGTTTTACTCCGAGCTGAGATCAATCCCTCATTAATCCCCTCCCAAATCCACACCAAACCCTTGGCTACCAGATCCCTGTGGGTTTTCCAACCCATCCCAGCCCACCCTAAACCCTGACTGATTTTAGGGAGCTGAAAAGCTCCTTCCCCATGGGGCTGGAGCACCCCACCCACCACGGGCAGCTCCTGACACGGAGCAGATCCCAGGACATTCCCAGCTGGAAGGGACTCACTGGGATGATGTGGCATTGACATTTTCTGGAAAAATCCCCTCACCCAGGATTTTTCTCCTGGGAAGCTGAGAGGCCTCAGAGAAAAGGAAACAATTCTGATCTCATTTGCTTCTCCTGTGCTGTGCTGATGTGGAATGTGTTTGGGGATTGTTCACCCACAGGTGATTGTTCCATTGCATTCTGCTGGGAGCTGTTTTCACTCTCTGGCCAGTCAGGGCCAGGCTGGGTCAGACTCTGGAGAGAGTCAGGAGGTTTCATTGTTATCTTTTATCCTTCTGTCTGTGTCCTTTCTGTATCCTTTAGTGTAGTTTAGTTTAGCATTCTTTAATGTAATACAGTATCATAAAATAATAAATCAGCCCTCTGAGAAGATGGAGTCAGATCCATCATTCCTGCCCTCATCAGGGAGCAACACAAATCCAAGAGGATCCCCAGGCTCAGCTCTGCAGCTCGGCCCCAGGGAGGTGCAAACTGGGGGATGCCAGCACTGGGAGCAGGGAATCATCCAGGAAGGGGATGAAAATCAGCCTGACCTGAGAGAATTCAGAGCTTGGCAGGCTGAAGGAAAGCAATTCCCTCCAAGGAGCGCTCTCACCTCCGCTGTTCTGAGTAACAAATTCATTTATCAGGGGATGAAAGTGCAGGAGCCCAGAACTCATTAAGGGCTGCACTGTGAATAACCCCAGTGAGTGAGCCAGGCTGGGAATCTGAAAATGAAACTGGAAATTTCCCCTCCATGTTCCAACCTCCCTTGCAACTTCAAATGGTTAAAATCCTGAAATTCAGTTTCCTTGGGATAATGGAGATCCATATCTGTCTGTCCCATGGGGACACAGGCGAGATGGGAAGGAGCTGTTGCCAATGGATGGAGATCCCAGCTCTGCTCCAGGTCCGCCCTTCCCACAACAGCTGCGACATTTTCCCATCCATCCATGGGTGTCCATCCATCCCAGCATTGTGAGCAGCAGGGAAAGGGGGATTCTGTCCCTCTGTCCCACTCAGGTGATTCCCCACCTGCAGAGCTCAGAATTCCAACCTCAGCAGCACCTGGAGCTGCTGGAGAGAGCCCAGAGGAGCCCCCGGAGCTGCTGCAGGGCTGGAGCCCCTCTGGAGCCAGGCTGGGAGAGCTGGGGGTGCTGCCCTGGAGAGGAGAAGGCTCCAGGGAGAGCTGAGAGCCCCTGCAGGGCCTGAAGGGGCTCCAGGAGAGCTGCAGAGGGACTGGGGACAAGGATGGAGGGACAGGAGCCAGGGAATGGCTGCCAGTGCCAGAGGGCAGGGCTGGATGGGATCTTGGGAATTGGGAATTGTTCCCTGGCAGGGTGGGGAGGGGCTGGGCTGGAATTGCCAGAGCAGCTGGGGCTGCCCCTGGATCCCTGGCAGTGCCCAAGGCCAGGCTGGACATTGGGGCTGGGAGCACCTGGCACAGTGGGAGGGGTCCCTGGCACAGGGGGAGGGGTCCCTGGCACAGTGGGAGGGGTCCCTGGCACAGTGGGAGGGGTCCCTGGCACAGTGGGAGGGGTCCCAAGGCAGGGGTGGAATGGGATGAGCTTTAAAGCTTCTTCATTCCCAAACCTTTTTGTATTTCCATGGTTTTCCCCTCCTGTTCACCTGGGTCGGTCCCAGTGCAGGAGCAGAGCAGAGACCTTCAGCTCAGTTCTGGATTTTAGGCACCACCTCAAACCCCTCCTGCTCCAGCATCGATTCCCTTTCCCAGGGTGCTCCCAATAAACACAAATCCCACAGCACCAAAACCAGGAGTGGGACTGGAGGAGAATCCCAGCCCAGGTGGGTTCTGTGTCTCAGGAGCTGCAGTTTGGGTGAGGGAGGAGCAGGAATTCCCAGGAGAGAAATCCCATCCCAGAGTCTAAATGGAATTCTCCATGGTACAAATCCCATCCCAGAGTCCAGCAGGAATTCCCAGGGGTACAAATCCCATCCCAGAGTCCAGCAGGAATTCCCAGGGGTACAAATCCCATCCCAGAGTCCAGCAGGAATTCCCAGGGGTACAAATCCCATCCCAGAGTCCAGCAGGAATTCCCAGGGGTACAAATCCCATCCCAGAGTCAAGCAGGAATTCCCAGGGTACAAATCCCATCCCAGAGTCCAACAGGAATTCCCAGGGGTACAAATCCCATTCCAGAGTCCAGCAGGAATTCCCAGGAGTACAAATCCCATCCCAGAGTCCAGCAGGAATTCCCAGGGGTACAAATCCCATCCCAGAGTCCAGCAGGAATTCCCAGGGGTACAAATCCTATCCCAGGGTCCAGCAGGAATTCCCAGGGGTACAAATCCCATCCCAGAGTCCAGCAGGAATTCCCAGGAGTACAAATCCCATCCCAGAGTCTAAATGGAATTCTCCATGGTACAAATCCTATCCCAGGGTCCAGCAGGAATTCCCAGAAGAAAAATTCCATCCCAGAGTCCAGCAGGAGTTCCCAGGGATACCAATCCCATCCCAGAGTCCAATTCCCATTCTAGGGTCCAACAGGAATTCTTCATGATACAAATCCCATCCCAGAGTCCAGCAGGAATTCCCTTGGGGATAAATCCCATCCCAGAGTCCAAATCCCATCCCAGAGTCCCAATCCCATCCCAGAGTCCAAATCCCATCCCAGAGTCCAATTCCTGTCCCAGAGTCCCAATCCCATCCTGGAGTCCCAATCCCATCCCAGAGTCCAAATCCCATCCCAGAGTCCAATTCCCATCCCAGAGTCCAAATCCCATCCCAGAGTCCAATTCCCATCCCAGAGTTCCAATCCCATCCCAGAGTCCAATTCCTGTCCCAGAGTCCCAATCCCATCCTGGAGTCCCAATCCCATCCCAGAGTCCAAATCCCATCCCAGAGTCCAATTCCTATCCCAGAGTTCCAATCCCATCCCAGAGTCCAATTCCTGTCCCAGAGTCCCAATCCCATCCCAGAGTCCAAATCCCATCCCAGAGTCCAATTCCCATCCCAGAGTCCAAATCCCATCCCAGAGTCCCAATCCCATCCCAGAGTCCAATTCCCATCCCAGAGTCCAATTCCTATCCCAGGTCCAGCAGGAATTCCCAGGGGTACCAATCCCATCCCACATTCCAGCAGCAGGGAAGTGCCTGAGCTCCTTTTCCCAGCTGAGGAATTCCAAGTGGAAATTTTCCCTGCTGGTTTTTTCCTTTCAGCTTTGGTGGGTTTTATCTCCTGGAGAAAATATTCCAGGGGCTGCTGCTCCATCAGCTCCCAGAAATTGCCTCTATGGGAACAACTCGGCTCTCCAGGGGAGTGAAATTCCTCTGATTTAATTCGGGAATAAACCAAACTCTTCAAATCTCTGAGCCTGAATCAATCCTGATTTTTCATCCCCAAAAAATGTCAGGATCAGATCCCAGAGGGACATGGGGAGGATGTGGAGTTCTGAGCAGGCAGAATTCCCCTCAGTCTGGACCCCTTCCCCAATTTATTCCCATTTTTAACGAGGTTTAATTGAGGCACCACGTTGAAGGTGGGATTTTCAGAGCTCCAAAAGTGATTTAGGAGAGCCCAGACTGCACAGGGCAGCCCAGGTGCTGAAAATCCTCACCTGGTGGAACAAAATCCAACTTTTCCTGCAAATCAGCTGCAGATTTCTCCCAAATATCCCAAAGGTCCAGGCAGGACAGATGTTCCTGAGCTGAGCACCAGGGCAGGGTTAGGGTCACAAATTCAGATTTTCCTGCCGTGTTTGCAGTCAAACTGCCAAACAAAATGTCCCAAGAAATCCCCAAATTCCCTGAATTTCCGTCTCCCAGCCAGGAGTGACTGGGCAGAGTCACCCAGTGGTGACACCAAAATCACCCAAATCAAATAATCAACCAAATCTGGCCAAATTCCCCCCAAAGCTGCGGATCTGTTTAAGGTATTTAGGATAATCCAAGTCTCTCCATTGGCCCAAGCTGTTTAAAATGATCTCAGGCTTTAGCTGGGTTTAAGCTGCTTATGCAGCTTAAAAGGGTTTTAGAAGGGTTTATCCTGGGAAAAACCCTTTTCCCAAAAAGCAGAGTGGGGCTGGTGGGTGGCAGCTTGGCTCTGCCATTTCCTGGGGTTTGGAATGGGGGAAAAACACCCAGGAATCAAATATTTGACTTAAAGTCAGAGTTAGTCAGGATCAAGGCACAAATACTGAGCTTAGGCAGGATTTGGGCTGGCCTAAGTGGGAGAGGAGTGGCAGAACAGAGGGAAAACTCCAAGAGCTCATTGGAAAAAAGAAAGGAATCCCATAAAAAATTGCTCAAAAACTCAACAATTCCACCATTTTAACAAAAAGAAGGCGAAATTCCAGTACATAAAGCCAAGAAATTCCAAATAAATCCCATCCCAGAGTCCAACAGGAATTCCCAGGAGTACAAATCCCATCCCAGAGTCCAGCAGGAATTCCCAGGGGTACAAATCCCATCCCAGAGTCCAGCAGGAATTCCCTGGAGTACAAATCCCATCCCAGAGTCCAGCAGGAATTCCCAGGGGTACAAATCCCATCCCAGAGTCCAGCAGGAATTCCCTGGAGTACAAATCCCATCCCAGAGTCCAGCAGGAATTCCCTGGAGTACAAATCCCATCCCAGAGTCCAGCAGGAATTCCCTGGAGTACAAATCCCATCCCAGAGTCCAGCAGGAATTCCCTGGAGTACAAATCCCATCCCAGAGTCCAGCAGGAATTCCCTGGAGTACAAATCCCATCCCAGAGTCCAGCAGGAATTCCCAGGGGTACAAATCCCATCCCAGAGTCCAGCAGGAATTCCCAGGGGTACAAATCCCATCCCAGAGTCCAGCAGGAATTCCCTGGAGTACAAATCCCATCCCAGAGTCCAGCAGGAATTCCCTGGAGTACAAATCCCATCCCAGAGTCCAGCAGGAATTCCCTGGAGTACAAATCCCATCCCAGAGTCCAGCAGGAATTCCCTGGAGTACAAATCCCATCCCAGAGTCCAGCAGGAATTCCCTGGAGTACAAATCCCATCCCAGAGTCCAGCAGGAATTCCCAGGGGTACCAATCCCATCCCAGAGTCCAGCAGGAATTCCCAGGGGTACAAATCCCATCCCAGAGTCCAGCAGGAATTCCCAGGGGTACAAATCCCATCCCAGAGTCCAGCAGGAATTCCCTGGAGTACAAATCCCATCCCAGAGTCCAGCAGGAATTCCCAGGAGTACAAATCCCATCCCAGAGTCCAGCAGGAATTCCCAGGGGTACAAATCCCATCCCAGAGTCCAGCAGGAATTCCCAGGAGTACAAATCCCATCCCAGAGTCCAGCAGGAATTCCCAGGGGTACCAATCCCATCCCAGAGTCCAACAGGAATTCCCAGGGGTACAAATCCCATCCCAGAGTCCAGCAGGAATTCCCAGGGGTACAAATCCCATCCCAGAGTCCAGCAGGAATTCCCAGGGGTACAAATCCCATCCCAGAGTCCAGCAGGAATTCCCTGGAGTACAAATCCCTTGCACCAACCCCCTGCTGCTTCCAACCTCCCACCCTTCTGAGCTCCTCAGTTCACAGATCCAAGAGAATTTTGATTTTTTTTGGGGGCTTTCCTGGCCGTTCCAAACATCCCCCAGGACCCCAGGGCGCGTTTTCCCAGGATTTCTGTGCCCTGGGTCCTGCTGCAGCCCTGGGGCACACAGACAAGGGGGATCTGCCCCTGGAATGTCAGAGTGACACTGGAAGGGAGGTTTGGAGTCCCCAGCCCTGCAGGTGCCCAAGGAACACCTGGAGGCTGCTCTGGGCTGTGGCAAGGTGGGGATTGATGGTCCTGGGGGGCTTTTCCAGCCTCAGTGATCCCAAAATTCCCTCCCAGGGAGCTGCTGGGGCTAAACCTGCTCCAGAACTTGGGCTCAGCCCAGAGCTTTGATCCCACCCCTCCTGTGGGATGAGGACAAAGCTGGGGCAGAGTCAGAGCCCTGGGGAGCTGGAATTCCATCCTGAAGCTCTGGGAAATCAGGGAAACGCTCTTGGCTGAGGGTTCACCTTTTCCCAAGACTTTCAATCCCTTTTAGCAGCACCACAATTCCCAGTTTCTCTGAGAAGGGACAGTCCCATTCCTCCCTAAAATTCTGTCTCTCCCTCCCAGAATTTCCATCCCTCCCTCCCTGAATTCCCATCTCAAAACACTGAAAAATCAGAGAAACGCTCCTGTTTCAGGATTCACCTTTTCCCAACTCATTTCATCCCCTTCAGCCCTTGGAGCACTGAAATTCCCAGTTTCCCTGGGGAGGGAATGGTCCCATCCCTCCCTCCCTGGATTTCCATCTCAAAACACTGAAAAATCAGAGAAACGCTCCTGGCTGAGGGTTCACCTTTTCCCAACTCATTTCAGCCCTTGGGGCGCTGAAATTCCCATTTTCCCTGGGCTGGGGCCGGTCCCATCCCTCCCTCCCTCCCACCCTGCAGCAATCGGATGCAAACCGGCACAAAGAACCTTTTTTCCCCTTTTTTCCCCTTTTTTTTTCCGGGCTCTCAGCGCAGCCCAGCCCCGCTCCGCTCTCATTTACACAAAGATAAAGGCAGCGCATCTGGCCGTGTGGCACAAGTCTTTAATTACAGCCGGAGCTTATCTTAAATATCTATTTATTGCCACCAGATTGCAGCTTCGCCAGCCCGCAGACAAAGGGAGGTTGTGATTGCACATTCACCCTCCAGCTCTCATTCCCACTCTGGAATGCTGCACTTCCCAACTTTCTGGGATATTCGCATCCTCTCCCCCCTCCTCCACCTTTGCTCCCCGCTGCCCAGGTGGTTTTTGGGTTTTTTCAGCCGGGAGAGTTGGTGCATAATGAAGATTTTGATGGGTTTTTATTCTAAATTGCACTTTGGAGCTGGGGGTGGGCTCCTGAGATAGCTCAAGGCCCTGAGTTGCTTTTCCAGTGGCAAAATCCAAATGGATTGGGGAAAAAAAAATGAATAAATATGGGCAGAAATAGCAACAGGAGCAACAGGAACCTCAAAAATCCCAATTTCTTTGGCTAGAACAGCAATATCTTTATAATTACCTGATTTTTTTGGTTAAAATCTGCAGTTCTGGCTCTCCTGACCCCTCCATGCCCCTCCTCTAACCCATAAAGATTTCCCTTCCTTCCCCTTCCAGCCACCAGATTTTTGGTATTCCCTGCCCAGAATTCCTCTCCCATTAATTAGCCCAAGTTATAATCAATCAAATATCACCATGTGGGTTTGGGAACAGGAGAATTCCTTCCTCACCCCAAATTCCCTGCAGCAAGGAGGGTTTTGGTGGTTTTTTTGGTTTACTTTTTCAGGAAAAACCCGACCAAACTGCTTTGGAACCCTTCAAAACAAAACAAGTTGTTTGTCTCAACAATTTGCACTCTCCCATGAAATTCCCTCTGATGCCAGAAGTACAGGAAACAAAATAAAAAAAATCCAAAATATGAGCCCAAGCTACCAAAACTGGGGTGAAATGAATATCCCTGCAAATGCAGGGACTGTGAACAGCAGCACCGAGGCAGGGAAAGGACAGAGAGACCAGGATAAATTTATTTTTCTGGATTAAAACACAAAGGGGAATTGGCTGGGGAGGACTGGAAATGCTGGAATGTTTTGGGGGGATGTTTGGGGCTTACAGGGATGAGGATGGTGCAGCTGAGCCCTTCCCAAGAACCTGCTCTTCTGCACAGAAAATTCCACCTAAAATCCAATTTTGCTTGTTTCAAACCTCCTGGACCTTTGGTTTGGGTTGGAGTGACAGTCCTGAAGGTCTCCTCCAACCTGTAAATCCCATGGATTTTCCCATCCATCCAGCAGGAACAAACCCATGCAGGAGCACCCAAGGGATTATAAAATCTGCTTTAGCTCTCCAGGCAGCCAAGAAAGCAGCAGAGGAATTGTGTTTGGATCCAAGGTGCTTTTCCAAGGCCCCTGAGCTCACCCCTGACATCACCAGGAGCTTTGCTCATCCCTCCCTTACTCAGAGCTCAGTCCTGGGCTCGCTGATCCCAGAGCATCCCTGCTTACATCAGGATTTGCTCACTGCCTATGTGGGGTTCCTGCAGCCCCCAGATCCCCAAATCCCACCCCTGAGGCAGCAGCAGCCCTGGAGCCTTCCCCCAGGGAGGCAGGAGATGATCCAGAGTCTCCTCCCCTGGATTTTCTTGTCTCAGCTCCTTCCCAGGGAGAGATGATTGTGCAGCACTGAAATCTGGGCCCAGGAAGGGCTGGAAAATCCCATGGGATCATCCTGTGGGATTCTTGTGTGGGATCCTCCTGTGGGATCCTCCTGTGGGATCCTCCTGGTCCAGCCATCCATGGGCAGCTCCTCCCCTGGATTTTATTGTCCCAGCTCCTTCCCAAGGTCCCCCAGAGAAGCCAGGGAGGGACAGATTGTGCAGCACTGAAATCTGGGCTGCTCCAGGACTGGGAATTCCGCTGGAATCCCACGGGATCCTCCTGTGGGATCCTCCTGTCCCAGCTGCAGGGAGTGGGGTCAGGTCCTTGTGGGACACAGAGCACGTCCAGGCTGGGAGCAGCTCCTGGGGACCATCCCAGCTGCAATTCCCAGGGTTCCCTGGGGATTCCAGATCCCCCCTGAGCCCAGAGTGCCCCAGCCTGGTTAAATGATCCCATTATTCCATTCCAGGTGTGACATCCCCCCTGAAACAGCCCCGAACCCCTTTGGCTCCACAGCAAAATGTGCTTCCCCTACAGCATTTTCCAGAGCCTGCCCAGCAAATAATGATCTAAAATCAAAAAAACAACCCCAAAAGCCCAGCCAGGGCTGCTGTCTGCAGTTGGGGCTTAGAGTCAGAACTTATTATTTGTATTTTCAATCTGCCAGGGACTCCCACTGCGAGCTCGGCCAGAGGCTCCCCCTCCTCCCTCCTCCCCCGTTCCCACACAGGAGGAAAAGTAAAGATGCAGAAAGGTTAAAAAGGAACAAAAAAGGCCAAGCTGGTCCCCCCCCTAAAGCAGCAAGAGAAAATCCCTGACTGAGGGAGCTGCAGCCTTGCCATTCTTGGCATGAAAAAGTTTCAGAGCTTTTTAAAGGACTGAAGGGAGGGATGTGGATCATGAGAGCCCTGCTGCAGGAAGGGCAGGAATGTGGTGAGAATGGGCAAATATGGGTCAGAACTGGGGTAAAAATGGGTAAATATGGGTCAGGAATAGGGGTAAAAATGGGTAAATATGGGTCAGGAGTAGGGGAAAAATGGGTCAGAAATAGGGGTAAAAATGGGTAAATATGGGTCAGGAATAGGGGAAAAATGGGTAAATTATGGGTCAGGAATAGGGGTAAATATGGGTCAGGAATAGGGGTAAAAATGGGTAAATATGGGTCAGGAGAAGGGGTAAAAATGGGTCAGGAGTAGGGGTGAAAATGGGTCAGGAATAGGGGTAAAAATGGGTAAATATGGGTCAGGAATAGGGGTAAATATGGGTCAGGAATAGGGGTAAAAATGGGTGAATATGGATAAAAAATATGGGGAAAATGGGGCCAAAATATGGGTCAGGAATATGGACAAACATGGGTCAGGAATAGGGGTAAATATAGGTAAATATGGGTCGGGAATATGGGTAAAAATGGGTAAATATGGGTCAGGAATAGTGGTAAAAATGGCTCAGGAATAGGGGTAAAAATGGGTAAATATGGATAAAAAATATGGGGAAAATGGGTCCAAAATATGGGTCAGGAATAGGGGTAAATATAGGTAAATATGGGTCGGGAATAGGGGAAAAATGGGTAAATATGGGTCAGGAATATGGGTAAAAATGAGTAAATTTGGGTCAGGAATAGGGGTAAAAATGGGTAAATATGGGTCAGGAATAGGGGTAAAAATGGGTAAAAATGGGTCAGGAGAAGGGGTAAAAATGGCTCAGGAATAGGGGTAAAAATGGGTAAATATGGATAAAAAATATGGGAAAAATGGGTCCAAAATATGGGTCAAGAATATGGGAAAATATGGATCAAGAGTATGGGTAATAATAGTTCCAAAATATGGGTCAGGAATAGGGGTAAATATAGGTAAATTTGGGTCAGGAATAGGGGTAAATATAGGTAAATTTGGGTCAGGAATAGGGGTAAATTTGGGTCAGGAATAGGGGTAAGTTTGGGTCAGGAATAGGGGTAAGATTTGGGTCAGGAAAAGGGGTAAGATTTGGGTCAGGAATAGGGGTAAGTTTGGTCAGGAATAGGGGTAAATTTGGGTCAGGAATAGGGGTAAGATTTGGGTCAGGAATAGGGGTAAATTTGGGTCCAAACTTGGCTCAGGGTGGGTGCCAAGCACCGGCCCTTAAAGTCATTTTGGAAAATCCTCCTCAGGTATCCCCACGCATCTTTGAACAGGGAAATAAAAGGGGAACTGGGCTCACCATTTCCGTGCTATCCCACATTGTTCCCTTGCTATCCCATGTTATTCCCATCCTATCCAACATTATTCCTGAGCTATCCCAATTATTCCCATGTTACCCCACATTATTCCCCTGCTATCTCACATTATTCCCATGCTATTCCATTCTATTCCTAAGCTATCCCACGTTATTTCCATATTACCCCACATTATTTCCATGCTATCCCACATTATTCCCAGGCTATCCCACAACATTCCCATTTTAACCCACATTATTCCTGTGCTGCCCCACCTGATTCCCGTGTTGTCCAACATGATTTCCATATTATCCCATGTTATTCCCATGCTATCCCACGTTATTCCCGTGCTATCCCACATTATTCCCGTGCTATCCCATGTTATTCCCATGCTATCCCACACTATTCCTGTGCTATCCCACATTATTCCCGTGCTATCCCACATTATTCCCGTGCTATCCCCCGTTATTCCCGTGCTATCCCCCGTTATTCCCGTACTATCCCACATTATTCCCATGTTATCCCACACTATTCCCGTGCTATCCCCCGTTATTCCCATGCTATTCCACATTATTCCCGTGCTATCCCACACTATTCCCGTGCTATCCCCCGTTATTCCTGTGCTATCCCACATTATTCCCATGCTATCCCACACTATTCCCGTGCTATCCCACGTTTTCCATCGGCATGGACTGAGCCAGCAGCAGAGGTGGCCCAAAAGGAGGTTTTTAACCCCAAAGTGACCCGGAGCGGTTTGCGCTCCCAGCAGCGCGGACAGACGGACGGATCCCGCTGCCGGCCCCATCGGAATGCGGGGCTCAGGTCAGCGGGGAGCTCCTCTTCTCCTGCTCGTCCCTCCCCAGCTCCGCATCCTGAGCGCAGAGCAAATCCTGGGAATTCTATCCAGGGGGAAATCCAGGACTAGAGTGCACCTGAGGAGGAGGAGGAGGGGGAGGAAGAGGAGGGGGAGGAAGAGGAGCCCGTTCAGCGCTCTGACCCTGCTCCTCCAGGGCTCCATAAAACCCTCTGGCCCATCAGCTGCTCTCTGAATTCCCAGGAAATCTCCCCATTCCCAGGGAACTGCCATTCCCAGGAGCAGCCAGGATGCTGGATGGACCTTTGGAGGCCCGGGCTCGGTGTGCTGGGGGTGCTACAGGAGTTTTACGACTCTTTCCAGGAAAATAACGACCAGAATCCTTTCCAGGGCCGGATGAGCTGGGCTGCAGTGCCTGGGACAAAACCAGTTTTATTTCTCTTTCTCACTGGGGTGGAATTATAAATGTCACGGGGACACAGGGCCACAAATTGCCACTGGTCCCCAGGTGTCACAGAGGTCACAGAGCGGCTCCTGGCAGGGCTCAGGTGCCACCACCTGTGCTGAGAGCTCCGGGACAAACCCGGCCGTGTCCTGCCCCAGTGCCTGGACCAGGGTTTGGGTTGTGCAGGAAAATGTTCACGGCCCCAGAGGCAGCAGAGAAACCCAAACTCAGCACGGGAGATGTTTAATGGGGAAACACCAACTTCCATATGGGAAAAACCAACCTCCAAAGGGGATACACCAAATTCCATATGGGATACACCAAATTCCATAGGGGAAACACCAACTTCCACATGGGATACACCAACTTCCATAGGGGATACACCAACTTCCATAGGGAATACACCAACTTCCGTATGGGAAACTCCAACTTCCATATGGGATACACCAACTTCCGTATGGGATACACCAACTTCCATAGGGGAAACACCAAATTCCATAGGGAATACACCAACTTCCGTATGGGAAACTCCAACTTCCATATGGGATACACCAACTTCCATAGGGGATACACCAAATTCCATAGGGGAAACACCAAATTCCATAGGGAATACACCAACTTCCGTATGGGAAACTCCAACTTCCATATGGGATACACCAACTTCCATATGGGATACACCAACTTCCATATGGGATACACCAAATTCCATAGGGGATACACCAACTTCCATATGGGATACACCAAATTCCGTAGGGGATACACCAACTTCCATAGGGGATACACCAACGTCCATAGAGGAAATACCAATGTCCATAGGGAAAACACCACCTTCCACAGGGAAAATACCAAATTCCATAGGGAAAACACCATCTTCCATAAGGAAAATACCAAAGTCCATAGGGTAAATGCCAACGTCCATAGGGGGGAAATACCAAATTCCACAGGGAAAGCACCACTTTCCATAGGGGAAATGCCAGCTTCCATGGGGGAAATACCAAATTCCATTGGGAAAATACAAACTTCTGTAGGGGAAACACCACCTTCCATAGGGGAAATACCAGCTTCCATAGGAAATATCAAATTCCATAGGGGAAATGCCACCTTCCATAGGGAAATACCAAATTCCATAGGGAAAGCACCACTTTCCATAGGGAAAATGCCAACGTCCATAGGGGGGAAATATCAAATTCCATAGGGAAAACACCAACTTCCATAGGGGAAATACCAAATTCCATAGGGAAAACACCAAATTCCATAGGGGAAATACCAATGTCCATAGGGAAAATGCCAACTTCCATAGGGGAAATACCAAAGTCCATAGGGGGAAAATACCAAATTCCATAGGGAAAATACAAACTTCTGTAGGGAAAACACCACTTTCCAAAGGGGAAACACCAAATTCCATAGGGGAAACACCAACATCCATAGGGGAAATATCAGTGTCCGTAGGGGAAATATCAATGTCCATAGGGAAAACAGCACCTTCCATAGGAGAAATACCAAATTCCATAGGGGAAACACCAACGTCCATAAGCAAAATACCAACTTCCATGGGTGAAACACCACCTTCCGTAAGGAAGACATGTCCATAGGGAAAAACCACCTTCCATAGGGAGAACACCCTCCATCCTCCCCCCTCAGGCACCGCTCACTCGGGCTTTCCCCTCCTCGGGGAGGAGCAGCACACGGCACTGCCGGGACAGATCCCAGCGCTCCAGCTGAGCCAGAGGGGGAGGGAATAACGCCAGACCCCCCCCCCCCCCCCATGTTCTGGTACAGCTCGGAGGATTTGCAACCTCCAAAAGAAAAATTTTTAAAAAGTAGCATTGGGCAAACTCCGCTGCGGGCACGGCGAGAAGTGAATCCTGCAGGAGCAGCAGCTGCCTCGGCACATGGAACAGGAGGTTTTGGGAAAAATCCATGTTCTCACATCCCAAAGCCCGAGGCTGGGGCTTTCCAGCAGCCATCAGCACCTGGATTTGTCTCCTAGAGCAGCAGGGCAGGGGACACGAGGTGCTGCTGGCCCTCACCCAGCCCAAACCGGGAGCAGAGGAAGATTCCCATCCTGCTGCCTCCAGAGCACATTTTAATCCTATTTTCCCGCACACACACCCCATATCAAATTCTTAATTAAAAATCATCTGCTTTTGGAGTGGGGGAGGGATGGACAGACCAGGCTGCACATTGAGTTTTGGGTACTTTTCCTCTGTCAGGTCAGACATTCCCAAGTTCTCTCTGGAGGAAGCTCTAAGGGGCTGTTTATATAAAATAAATATTTTGTTTCACGTGCCGCCCACCCTCAGCTCGCAGAACTCATCGGGGGAAACTTTTCTTGCAGATCCTTTCCTGAATGCTCAGGCAAAACCCCTGCAAACATCCAGAACAGAAATCTGTAACGCTTAAACACGCCGAAATAGAAACACAAACTTCCAGACAAAGGGCTAACCCCTGCCCTCGGAGGCTCCCACAGCCAGAGGAGCTGGATCATCCCAAGGAGAGCTGGGTTTGGCCCTTGGAGAGGCCACTGCAGTCCCTGCTGCAAGCCCGGGCTTGGGAACACGGCACAAAACCCGGCCAGAGCCGCGGGCAGGTACCGCAAGGGGCTGCGGATGCCTCCACCTGCCTCCGACACCGGGAAAAACTCGGGCTCTCCCAAAGGACAAACCTCGCGGGCTGATCCCCGAACGCCACAGCCAAATAAAACCGAGCAGGAGGAGGAAAAAACCCCAGCGGCAGCGCTTTGTGCAGGGATCCAGCCACCGGCAGAGACCTCCTGCTGAAACGAGCCTTGGAATCTTATTTGAATTGTTTAATTTGGGTATTTCTCTCCGCGCTGGAGCATCGGGCAGCAGCCGCAGGAGAGGGAAGGGATGGAAGCGGCGCAGGCCCCGGGCTCCGGCTCCGGGAGGACGCGGCGGTCCCCGAGCAACACGTCCCCGAGCCCGTGTCCCTCCGCACGCCCCTGGCCGGCTGGCACGTCCCTGTCACACCCCGCGATCGCCTCCCACCGCCCCCAGCGCTGCCTCCCACCAGCCAGCGCCAATTCATCGCCTCCTCCTCCTCCTCCTCCTCCTCCTCCTCCCCGCACGGTGGGAGAAAATGAAGTTGCTGTCAAGCGACGATAAATTCATGCGACAGCCAGGGCTAATTAAGCGGCAAAGTAGCTGCGAGCGTGGCGGGGCCGCGGCTCCGGGCTGGGCTCGGTGACAGCGCCGGGCTCGCCGCGGGCTCGGGGCGCTCGCCCAGCGCCGAGGTGGCCGCGGCCACCCCCGCTGGGGACGCGGGGACGCGGGCTGGGGACACCAAGCTGGCACCTTTGGGGAGAAATATGGAATCTGGCCGGCCGGCTGGGCACCCGCAGCCAGCCAGGGAGGGAGGGAAGGAAGGAAGGAAGGGCGAGAAAAAATCCCAAAGATCCACGCAGAGAACAACAGCAAAAAAATAGCGACAAAAGCCCCCGTGCCTACCTTTGCCGGGGGCCAGCGGGCAGATCCCGGAGCGGTGGGGTCGGTGGTTGTTCCCTTCTTTATGAAATGTTCGGCTCAGCCGGTGCTATTTGCATTCTTTCATTAGCACCTGTTTCAAGTAAGGAAGGAGAAAGCTCATTGCGAGATCAGCTTCCTCTCCGAATAAATTATTAAAAAATTAAAAAAAATAGATGCACGCTGGCAAATAATAATAACGCTAATAAAAATCAAAAAAATACCACATGGATATTAAAGCCCAAAGTAGGCAGTTTAATAATGGGAGGTCTTGCAGGTTGTGAGCATGCTCCAGCCGGAACAAATCCTTCCTCTGTTATTCCTCTGAATAAAAATAAACCACGATCAAGAAACCCAAACGGAAGCTTCCTCCTAGAATCCCTGCTGCTGAAAAATATGTAATAAATTCAGCCCGAAGACGCAGACTCTAATCAGCAGCTGTTTTCTGGATCCGAAGCCAGCCAAAGCCTCTCTTGTCTTTTCCCACTATGAGTCGAGGCCTTTTTGAAAAGGGTTTTAACCTTTTAAAGACACAGCGCACCAATTATCACT
This sequence comes from Serinus canaria, assembly GCF_022539315.1. Lineage (NCBI taxonomy): Eukaryota > Metazoa > Chordata > Aves > Passeriformes > Fringillidae > Serinus > Serinus canaria. Next base: position 1,073,806 of record NC_066336.1, on the reverse strand, counting down.
TCTGGAGGACTGTCACTCACGGCGCAGGGAAATTAATAAAGCGACAGCGGTGGCACAGCCGGAGCACGGGGAGGTGTGGTTTGCCCTCCCAGGGCTGCCTCGGGAATATTATTGTATGATTATTATTTTTAATCGGACCCCCTCCCCTTCGGGGAAATAATAATAATAATAATAAAGTGCCAACTCGCCAGCCGGCTCCGGGATAAATGCAAAGTCATTATAAAAAGGAGCAGCTGCTGGATGCCATTCCCGGAGTTCTGCCGTGGCTCCTTAGTGGGGTTAAATTGGTTGCGAGTGAATTTTTCGGGATTAACAGCTTCCAGCCCGGCCGGAGCTGGGAGAGGGTTAACGCCAGGCACAGAGCGGCTCTGTCAAGTGCTTCCCATCAAACTGAGGACCAGGCTGCGAAGTTTGAACCGAGCAGCTCTGGCACAGCAGCACCGCGTCCTTCCAGGGCTGGCGTTCCGGGTTTTTACCAAACCCGACCGAACTCCCCCCAAAAAAGTTCAGCCCTCCGCTAAGCAGCGCCGGTGGCCCCGTGCGCGGCTCAGCTCGCCGGGGACAGCGCCGAGCCATCAGCTCTGGGGGGGCACAGGACAGATCCCCCCAAAGCTGCGCGTCCCCAGGCCCCAGGGCAGCGTCCCCCGGCCGTGGTGCCACCGTGCCCGGCCCACCTGGCTGGCGGTGGCATCCTCCTGGTCAGTGCTCGGGGCCATCCCCGGGGTGCTGCGGCTCCTCCGGCCGCGCTCGCCTCGGGCCGGGCTGTGCGCAGCCCCCGGCATGCGAGCCGGCGGCTCTCCCGCCCTCTCCCCCTCCTCCTCCTCCTCCTCCTCCTCCTGAAAATCATCATATTTCATGTGTGGCTGCTCCAGCCCCGCCAATTGGCTGGGCACCGGCGGGCGGAAATGTCAGCGGCAGCTCAGCATCGCTGCCCGCCCGCGGCCGCCCCGAGCCCCCCGGGACCACCGGGTCCCCGCGGCTGCGAGCACCGCCAGCGCGGGGAGAAGGGATTTGGGCGCTCGCCGAGGGCTCTCTGCCCCTCCGGCTCGGCTCCGGAGGGATGGAGCTGGCAGCAGCTTGACCTTGAGCCGCTCGGGTGCGGTGGCTGCCGGCGGGGAGCGTTTTCCTGCGGCCCCGGGGGATCCCGCACATCTGCCCCGCTCCGGGAGCCGCTGCCCGGGCACTGCGCGGTGCCGGGGCTGCTCGGAGGGGCGAGCCCTGAGCAACGGAGCGTTCCTGGCCTTTCCACCCATTTTCAAGGCATTTATTTGCAGCTTGCTCCTTACTTCCAGAGCTTTCTAACAAGATCAGTATCGGTATTTTCCTTATCTTTTCAATTGCTGGGATTTGGAAATAGGGGCTTGCCTGAAGCTCCCCTGGAAGTGTCCAAGGCCAGGTTGGACGGGGATTGGAGCTTCCTGGGACAGTTGAAGGTTTCCCTGCCCAAGGGATGGAACAGGATGGGGCTTTAAGGTCCCTCCCAACCGAAACCAGTCTGGAATTCTCTGATTCCACCCCCAGCTCAAGTGGGAAGACAGCCCAAGACTTCTCCTCATCTGATCATTTTCTTTCTCCAAGCAGGTGAGGAAAAAGAAAATAAATCCAAAAATCATTTGGAAGCGAAGCAATGGAATGGCAGAATGGAATATTCCTGAGGAAAACCTGCAGGCATCAACCTGCCCTGCAAACACCTGCAGCTGGAAGGGGAACATATCCAGGGACTATGGAAAATGTTCCCCTGAGGAACAACAGAGCCACCTCTGCCTGCTGGGCTCTCCAGGAGCGTGAGGAACAGGGGGAGCACGACAGCCAAAAGCCAACTTTTATTTCCTGGCTGCTTACACAAGGATAAAAAAAAGAAAATTGCCTCGTCACAGAAACTAAAGAGGATTTGAGCGCGGCATTTGTGGCACAAATCAGCTTAGGGATCCTGAAGTTCTCTGCTGATTGGGGGAAAACTCCGTGGGAAATGGGAAACAGATTGGATGGAAGGCTGGAAGCTCCAAAGCTTCCTTGTGTGGCCATGGAGAGCCCAAACCTCATCAGCAGGAGGATCCTCCTGCAAGGGGAGCCTGGTGGTCACCACTGCCACCATCTCCAGGGTCCCCCAGGTCCAGGCAGGGCTGTGGCACAGCAGAGCCCGTCACCACTGTGTGTCACTGTAGGCATTGAAACCAGAGCGGAGAAAGGAGGGAATCGGGCTGCTGAAAAAAAATGAAGTTGAGGCAAAGCCACAAGCACCTGATTCACCCCTGGAAAGAGAAATTAATAAATTCATCCCCAAACCAAGCAGCTAATTAGGGTTTAGTCCTTTTCCACGTTTCCCTGCCTGGTTCAGTTTGTTTGATGGCGGCCCCAGCCCAACAAGGGGAAATAAAAATCACTGAGCAGTCAGAGCCCAGGTGGTCCCAAGCTCTCTTTTTTGGGACAGCTCTCTGTCCTTTTCCTTTTTCCTGCAATTCCTCCCAGGGCTGGGAACTCTCTGTGACAACAAACTGCCTCCCAGACGTGTGCCTGGGATCCCATTCCTGATTCTGGGATGCAGATCCCTAGGCTCATCTGCACACCCAAATGAACATTTATTACCTGACTGAAGAAGAGCAAACCCGTGCAAATGTTTGCATTATTGCCTCTGTGTGCCAAAGCTGCCATCTGACAGCAAAGGATGGGTAAATCACAACAGATTCACGGTTCAGATTACAAAACTGGGAGTTTAGAAGAGCTTTTCCTGTTGAATTTTCCCAGAGCCCACAGCCTTTTCAGATCAGACACATTTTGGACTAAAAAGTGATCAAAAACCCCACAAAGTGCCTTTATGAGATCAAGGATGTCCCAGCAGGGCAAGGACAGCCAGAAAAGCTTTGTTGCAAATATTGCACCGCAATGTCCGGCCCCTCCCATCTGTCCCCTGGTGACACTCAGGGACAGAGCATCAGCTCCCCAACCTCCCTGTGGCCATGGCTGCTGGGGCTATTTATTGATCCCTGATCTCCAGTGGGATCATTGATCCCTGATCTCCAGTGGGATCATTGATCCCTGATCTCCAGTGGGATCATTGATCCCTCATCTCCAGGGTGATCATTGATCCCTGGTCTCCAGGGTGATCATTGATCCCTGGTCTCCAGGGTGATCATTGATCCCTGGTCTCCAGGGTGATCATTGATCCCTGGTCTCCAGTGGGATCATGGATCCTTCATCTCCAGGGTAATCATTGATTCCGCATCACCAGGATGGTCATTGATCCCTGATCTCCAGGGTGTGATCCCTCATCTCCAGGGTGATCTTTGATCCCTGATCTCCAGGATGATCATTGATCCTTCATCCCAGGGTGATCATTGATCCCTGGTCTCCAGTGGGATCATTGATTCCTCATCTCCAGGGTGTGATCCCTGATCTCCAGGCTGATCATTGATCCCTGGTATCCAGGGTGTTCATTGATCCCTGATCTCCAGTGGGATCAATAATTCCTCATCTCCAGGATGATCATTGATCCCTGATCTCCAGGCTGATCATTGATCCCTGACCTCCAGTGGGATCATTGATTCCTCATCTCCAGGCTGATCATTGATCCTTCATCTCCAAGAGTGATAATTGATCCTTCATCCCACGGTGTTCATTGATCCCTCCTCTCAGGGTGATCATTGATCCCTGATCTCCAGGGTGATCATCGATGGATCCCCCATCTCCGCTGTCTCCCCTCTGACCCTGCTGCTGCTGGGGCAGGTTCTGGGAATCTCCAGCTCTCCCAGTGGCACCAGGGGTTTGGGTGGTCCCAGCTGGCAGGAGAGGAGGGAGGGGAGGAAGGAATCATTCCCAGGGAGGAAAGGAAGGAATCATTTGAGGGAGAAAAGGAAGGAATTATTTGAGGGGGAGAGGAAGGAATGATTTGAGGGAGGAGGAGAAGGAATCATTCGAGGGAGGGGAGAAAGGAATCATTCAAGGGAGGAGAAGAAGGAATCATTCCCAGAGAAGAGAAGGAATCATTCCTAGAGAGGAGAAGGAATCATTCCCAGAGAGGAGAAGGAATCATTCCTAGAGAGGAGAAGGAATCATTCCTAGAGAGGAGAAGGAATCATTCCCAGAGAGGAGAAGGAATCATTCGAGGGAGGAGAGGAAGGAATCAATCCCAGGAATGATTTCTCAAGGTCTGACACCAATATTTGAAGTTTGGTGGATCCCACCACGACTGCTCTCCAGTCCCAGCCCCAGGATGGGCCTTGCTCGTGTCTTGGGTTCCCCTCCCTCTATCCAAGCCCTCATCCTCAGCCAGGCTCTCTAATTCCTGCATTTCCCCCTGCAGCATCCCCATTAAACCAACCACAGACACCGACCTCAAACCGTTCCGAGCAGGAAGCGCCGTAATCTGCCCTGCATTAAAGGGCTAAAAAAACCCAGCCTAATGTTCCAGGAGTCTCAAGCTGTTAAGCCACTGCTTAACTCGGGTAATTCACCAGGAACCTCTCCCGTGGCACAGCCACCGAATTGTTTTCATTTTCTAACAACCGGCACGTGACCCAGGCGTTTCATGAGTTCCCGAAATAACCCGACCCAAAGGCAAAATCGGAGAGGTTTGGCTGCCCAGGGAGGGGGAAAAATCATAATTAAAATAGTGAATGGGCAGAGGAATGAAATGAAGGCTGGGGGTGAGTATAAAATCATGTAGGTGGAGCAGGGAGGGAGCTGCTTTCTGTTCTCCAGGGGGGTTGGGTGTGACAGGAGCCAGCCGGCCTTGCAGGAGCTACCTGGGGCTCTCCAGCCCTCTTCCCACTTCTCGTCAGGAATTCTGAAATTCTCCAGCCCTCTTCCCACTTCTCATCAGGAATTCTGAACCTCTCCAGCCCTCTTCCCACTTCTCGTCAGGAATTCTGAACTTCTCCAGCCCTCTTCCCACTTTTCATCGGGCATTCTGAGCTTCTCCAGCCCTCTTCCCACTTTTCATCGGGCATTCTGAACCTCTCCAGCCCTCTTCCCACTTCTCATCAGGAATTCTGAACCCTCCTCTTGGATTCAGTGAGGATTTAAAAGAAGGGCCAGGACAAGCACTGCCTTTGGTACTGGGGTCTCACTTTGTTCTTCTGGAATCGTCTCTTCACAAGGTGCAAGTGGAGGGATCAGAATTCCTTCCATGGTGTGGAGGGAGAAGGAAAAGGGCCTGCAGGCTCTGTGAGCTGCAGCGAAGATGGATAACCCATGGTCCCCCCTCCCACTTCCCATCAGGAATTCTGATCCCTCGCCTCGGATTGGACTCCGTGAGGATTTAAAGGAAGGACCAGGAAAATCCCTGGCTTGAGGAGCACTTTCTCCTCTCTGAACATCCAAGCTCATCCTTCCTGGGGTGCTCATGAGCCTCCCTGAGACTCCTTCTTGTCCAAGGCTCCTTCCAGCTGAAGATTTCCTGCCAAAGCAGCTCCTAATTTAGACCTGCTCTGTCTTCACTCGGATTTCTACTCAATTGACCTCCCGGGCTCCTTCCTCAGTCATTCCATGGAAAATGTGCTCCCTGTGCAATTCCCAACTTGGCTTTTTTTGGGGTTTCTTGATTTATTTTGAACTTCTCAGCTCTCGCAGACTCCAGCCTGGAGCACGAAAATTATCCCTGGGCTGGTTTTTTTTGGGTTTTTTTTTGCTGTTTATTACCCAGGGTGTCATCACTGCCAGACCTGGCCAACTCAAATATCACTCGGAATTGGGATCAAAGTACAGGAAAAAAAGGAGGAAAAGCAGGAGAACGGAGCTGTTTGGCCTCCCACAGGTGCCCTGAAGTGACACCAATACAAGAAACCCCCCAGAATTAAGTGGGTTTTGTGTTTTTTAATGCAGATTTATTACAAATGAATTCACGGTGCAATAAATTAATTACATTTTCAGCTCTGGCCTTGCCAAGGTGCCCCACAGCTGCAGCATCCCCCAGTCATGAATAAAAAATAAAAGAAATAATTATAATTTATAAATTATTAAATGCTCTTATCTCAAAAATGAAGAAGGGTCAAGCCTGGGGGATCTGTATGGGGATTTCAACAGAATTCTCAGGATTTTCTCTGGAATTTCTCAGGATTTCTCCATCCAAAGGATCTCAAAATTGGCTGAAAGAGAAACCCAGGGGTGATCCTTGGGATCCTCCTTTGGATTTGGGGTTCCCTCCTTGGGATCCCCCTTTGGGTTTGGGGTTCCCTCCTTGGGATCCCCCTTGGGTTTGGGGTTCCCTCCTTGGGATGGTTCCCCCCTTGGGATCCCCCTTTGGGTTTGGGTTTCCCTCTTTGGGATCCCCCTTTGAGTTTGGGGTTCCCCCCTTGGGATCCCTCCTTGGGTTTGGGGTTCCCCCCTTGGGATCCCCCTTTGAGTTTGGGGTTCCCTCCTTGGGATCCCCCTTTGGGTTTGGGGTTCCCTCCTTGGGATTCTTCCTTGGGTTTGGGGTTCCATCCTTGGGATCCCCCTTGGGTTTGGGGTTTCCTCCTTGGGATCCCCCTTGGGTTTGGGTTTTCCTCCTTGGGATCTTCCTTGGGTTTGGGGTTCCCTCTTTGGGATCCCCCTTTGGGTTTGGGGTTCCCCCCTTGGGATCCCCCTTTGGGTTTGGGGTTTCCTCCTTGGGATCCCCCCTTTGCTTTGGGTTTCCCTGCTTGGGATCTCCCTTTGGGTTTGGGGTTTCCTCCTCAAGATCCCCCTTTGGATTTGGGGTTCTGTCTTTGGGATCCCCCTTTTGGTTCCTTTCTCAGGATCCCCCCTTGGGTTTGGTCTCTACCAAAGCTGTTGCAGATGTTTGAGTCCTCAGGATCTTTCAGAGTTTCCATCAGACTTCACCTCATTAAAATCCCATCTCTTTTAACCTGAATCGTGTCCAATTTCCCAAAATTCCAACATTTTTGGACAGAAACACCAGGATCTGCTGCTCAGGGCATTTTCCCTTCCCTCTTTTTGAGCACAAACCTGGAGGGTTTTTCCATGGAGAACCTCCAGGTGGGACGCAGAATTTGATGGCACCACAGGGAGATTTGAACATCAGCAAAGATCCTGGTCCAAATTGGAGCATTTGGAATTTCCCAATCAGGAAATTTGGGGCATCCACTGGAATTTTTTGGGCATTTGGAAGATGCTCAGCTGGGAGAACCTGGCACAGGATGGCCAAACGTTCATGGAGGGATTGATAGAAAAAATAGAATTAAAAATGAACAGAATTAAAAATTTCCTGAATTCCTTTTTAAACCCACGTGGAAGCTGTTGGATTTTATGTGGTTTGTCAGTGTGTGAGCACAAATTGAGGTTCCCCAGCTGTTCCTGAGGTGAGGAACGAGGCCACAGGCACGGTTTGAACCTCATTCCCCAAATCCCACAGCAGAACCTCCTGGAACAAGCCAGAACCAGCCCAGGGAGGGGCAGATCCGGCTCCACCTTGCACTCCTCAGGAAAATCCAGAAATTCCCCGTTTAGGAGAGAAATTTAATTAAACTGCTCCTTTTCTAACCTGGCTGTTTAAACACAGGAACGAGGCTGGGATTTTATGGATGTCAGGAGGAACATCAGCTCCAGGTTCCGTGCAAACCACAGAGGAAATGTTTTCATTTCCAACCTGCAGCATTTCTCCTCAGCTGAAATAACCATTCTTTAGCCTCCTTGTGCTCCCAGAAGCCCAGAAATCTGCAGGGCTCCCAAATTTTAATTTACCAGGAGGTGTGAGAGAAGAAACACAGAATTCCCTCTTTTCCTGCTGCGTCCCTGAAAGAGGGAGCCTCTCCTCCAGGAACGGGGCCACAATGATCCGTCCCTTTTTTATTAATGAGCTTTAGGAATGTTTCTTTAGGCTGGTTTTAATTTTCTTTTTTTTTTAAATTGGATTGTTAAGCAACGTCAAGCACAAAGTCTGGGTGGTGGGAGGTTCTCCATCGATTCCTCCAATTAATTGGAGCAGCCAATTAATAGTGGGAGGTGTCCCTGCCCATGGAAGGGGTGGAATGGGATGGGGTTGAAGGTCTCTCCCAACCTGAACTGGGAATTCTTTGCTCATGGTTATTCAGCTGTCGGTGGTGCTTTATCCTGACATCAATTTAAGGTTTTTGGGGGAGAAAAAAAAAAAAGATGGAATAATTACTGGGCCTTGATTTGGTCAGCAGGGTTTGGAGACCTTCAGTGCCATCCTCCCAGGAGCCAGGACTGATCTGGAATCAACCCAAATTCCCATTTCCACTGGGAAAGGAAACGTTCCCATGCCACGAAGGATTTTGGGGACATCACTAATCCCTTCCACCAGCCTTATCTCCCTTCCAGCCCCAGATAAGGCCCAGGAGTTGGGGCACCCCCTGGAGTTGTCCAGCCCCATTCCCCAGCACTTCCAACACTGAATTCCAGGTGTTCACAGCTGTCCCAGCTCCTGCTGGATTATTTTTTCCCCTCCCTTCACCCCAATCATTATTCAAGTTTTAATTACACCCAGCAGTTCCTCACCACCAACCCAGCAACAGCAGAGCCTCAAAAATTCCAGAAACCTGGATTTCCTATAAAAATGGGAATACACAGTGTCCTGTGCTGCCTTGGGATGATTCCAGGCAGGAACCAGAGGGAAGGAGCTGCAGAAAAAGTCACTGCTGCCCTTCCACCTGGGGAAATCTCCCTTTCATCTCCACCCCCAGCCAGGCAGGATGGAATTGAGTTTTCTTCCAGCCCCCACTGGAATATTTCCCCCTGTTGAGTCTTCTTTTGGCCAGGGTTGGGATTAAATGTGTGAGATGGTGTTTCTCGTTTGGACTCAGATGTTTGTTAGTTCTTGTCTCTGTCCCAGCCCCACAAACCCTGAGTTCTGCAGCCCTTCACTCTGACACACTGAAAATGGAGCCCTGTCTCTCTCTGCAAGGCCTTCCAATGATAAACTGTGCAATTCAGAAATGACACCTGAATTATTTTCACTTTTAACCCATAACCACCACCCATGGCCACAATGGGGACTTTTTATCCAATTACACAAAAACACCCAAACCCTGGAGGAGAAGGAGGTAGGAGGATGGAGGAGGAGAGGAAGGAGGAGTCTTCTTACTTGTCATTACTTAATTCGTTACTACCATTCTTCTTCTCCTTCTGCCTTCTCCTCCCCTTCTCCTTCTCCCCTTCTCATTCTCCTTCTCCTTCGCTTCTCCTTCTCTCTTCTCCGTTCATCCTTCCCTCCCCTCCTACTCCTTCTGCCTCTGCCCTTCGCCTCTTCTTCTGCTTCTCTTCTTCTCTCGCTTCGTCCTCCTCTCCTTCTCCTTGGACTCCTTGCTCCTCTCCTCCTGCGCTTCTCCTTCCCTGCCCGTGTCCCTTCCCGTCCCTTTCCTTTCCTTCTCCTTCTCTTCTCCTTCTCCTCTCTTCTCCTTCTACTTCTCCTTTCCTTCTCCTTCTCCTTCTCCTTCTCACTCTCCCGTCTCCTTCTCGCTCCCTTCCCCGTCTCCTTCTCCTTCTCCTCCCTCTCCTTCTCACTTCTCCTTTCCTAGACGCTCCTTCTCATGTATGAAGGCAGAGCTCTAGAATGTATGAGTGATCATCCTCCACCCCAACACCTCCATCTTGCCCCATATCCATCACTGCATTCCAAACCCCAAACTCTGAGTTTCCCACCCTGGGATATCACACACTTCTATCCAAACCCCACCCCCACAATCCCAGTTCTGCCATTCCATTCTGGAAGTTTCTCCAGGGCCTCAGGTCAGTGCAGTGTTCTCTGGGGTCAGGGCCTGGCAGCACACAAAGTCTCCAATTCTCAATACCCAGGGTTCCAGCACCCCCCTCCTCCCTGTGGCCGGGCATGCCAGGGAATGCTCGGGAATGGGGGATGGAAGGTGAGGATGCTGCAGCAGCTGCAGGAGCAGGGGGTTATGAGGTGTGGCAGAACCAGCCCAGGGCTGCCCTGCCCCAGGCCTGGCACAGCTCCAAGGGCTCCTGGCAGCTGGATTTGCTTTAATGGGAACAGCTTCCCTGCAGGACATCCAGATTTGGCCAGAAAAAAGGATCCCAGCATGGCCAGGAGCTCGTTTTCAAAGCGAGGAAATGTGGTTTTCCCTCCTTTGCTGTGCAAGACGCAGGAAAAGGGCCGAGCCTGGTTTTAATTTAACCCCTTCCAGAAAAACAGGGCTGCATCTTTGGGAAATCAGGAATATTTCACAGGAAAGAGAGGAACCAGCTGCAGCTGCTGCCAGCCACACAAAGGAACAGCGGGGAAGGTTTTTCCTGGGAAAAGGGAGGCAGAGGGAAAAGGGGGAGGCAGAGCAGAGCCCAGCTCCCGAGGGATGGATGGGCAGAGGGAGAAGGGTCCTGACCAGCCTGGGAATTCTCTGCCTGTGGAATTGCAGGAGTTGAATGGGCTGGAATTCTGCTCCTGGAAAAAAACCTGGAATTTTCTGCCTGTGGCATCCCAGAATTTTGCTGTGAAATCTCCAAGCGCCCTCTGGATCAGGAGGGGGAGAAGTGGGGCTGGAAAGAAATGCTGGGATCACCCACCCTGCTCCCAGGAATTCCAGGATCATCTTCCATGATTCTGCACTCTCTGGGGGGACTGATCCTGCTCCCAGGAATTCCAGGAGCATCTCCGACCATCCTGCATTTTCTGGGATGACCCATCCTGCTCCTCCCAGGAATTCCTGGATTGTCTCCCATGACCCTGCACTTTTTGGGATGACCCATCCTGCTCCTCCCAGGAATTCCAGGAACATCTCCCACTCTTCATGATTTTCTGGGATCACCCATCCTGCTCCCAGGGATTCCTGGGCCATCTCCCACTGTGCCGCATTTTCTGGGAGTTTCCATCCTGCTCCCAGGAATTCCAGGGATTCAACCATCCTGGATTTTCTGGGAGTTTCCACCCTGATTCCAAGAATTCCAAGAGCATCTCAGACCATCCTGCACTTTCTGGGATGACCCATCCTGCTCCTCCCAGGAATTCCTGGAGCAGCTCCTGCTGCTGCCTGGAAAATCCCTTTGGGGCTTTTTTTCCCTGAGGTTTTCCATATCTCCACTGGATCTCACCTTCCCCACACCAGGATAATCCAAATTTCACCAAGGAATTGGAACCAAGGTGGGGGAGGAGCTCTGGATCCCCCAGGACTCATCCCCAAAAATTCAGGGCTGAACCCCAGGAGGCTGAACCGCAGAAATCCAACTCAGGGATCATTTTAAGATGAAATTCCAGGAAGGATTTAATAAAATTCCAGCTTTAAATTGCTCCTGGTTTGTCACAAACACCTCTCCATGACAGATCCAAGTGGCCTTCAATTATTTTCCCAAAAACTTGGGGTTTTACCAAATTATTTGCCCAAAAACTTGGGGTTTTACCAAATTATTTTCGCAAAAATTTGGGTTTTTACCAAACTATTTTCCCAAAAACTTGGGGTTTTACCAAATTATTTTCCCAAAAACTTGGGGTTTTACCAAATTATTTGACCAAAAACTTGGGGTTTTACCGAATTATTTGCCCAAAAACTTGGGGTTTTACCAAATTATTTGCCCAAAATCTTATTTATTTATTTATTTTTTTAAAGCCCAAATTTATTTATTTTTGAGGTTTTACCAAATTATTTGCCCAAAAACTTGGGGTTTTTTACCAAATTATTTTCCCAAAAGTTTGGGTTTCTATCCCATCACTCAATCACAGGAATCTCACCTGAAATGTGGGAAAATCAGGAATCAAACCTCAGTTCTGGCTGGCAAAGGATTTCCAGCTTGGATCTCTCCTCTGCTCCCAAAGCCTGGTCTCCTTGGAAGTGCAGGAATTAATTAATTTCCTGGCTAATGAGCCCTGAATTATCACTTTGGTTTATTTTTTTCTCTGGTTTTTGGGATTGTCCAAGCCCAGGATTTTGTCCCACAGAGCTGAAACTTGGGCAGGAATTCCCTTCCCTGCCCTTCAATTTATCCCAAATTCAGAGCAGGAACTTCATTCACTCCACGGTTCTGAGCAGAACAAAAATCCACAAGGAACTTTCATTTCAAAAACTGATTTTGATCTCCTTCCTGACCCTTCTCAGCTGCTGGGGAGCTGAGTATAAATTCATTTACGCCACATTTGGGAGGTTTTGCTGCCTAAAGAGCAGAAAATACTCTCCAAGTGTTGTCAGTGATTACAACCCAGATTCTCTGAGTCACAAGTTCTATTGGAAGCCTAAATTTATTTATATATTTAATTATTTATTTGTTTATTTATTTATTTGAAGCCCAAATTTATTTATTTATTTAGTTAGTTAGTTAGTTAGTTAGTGAGTTAGTTATTTAGTTATTTGAAGCCCAAATTTATTTATTTATTTATTTATTTATTTATTTATTTATTTATTTATTTATTTATTTGAAGCCCAGATTTATTTATTCGTTTGTTTGTTTGAAGCCCACATTTGTTTATTTATTTAATTAAAGCCCAAATTTATTTATTTATTTATTTATTTATTTATTTATTTATTATTTATAGCCCAATTTATTTATTTATTTATTTATTTATTATTTATTTATTTATTATCTATTTATTATTTATTTGTTTAAAACCCAAATCTAATTTTATTTATTTATTTATTTATTTGAACCCCAAATTTATTTATTTATTTATTTAGTTATAGCCCAAATTTATTATTATTTATTTATTTATTTATTTATTTAAAGCCCAGATTATTATTTATTTATTTATTTATTTTTATTTGAAGCCCAAACTTATTTATTTATTTATTTATTTATTTATTTGAACTCCAAATCTATTTATTTATTTATTTATTTATTTATTTATTTATTTATTTATTTATTTATTTATTTTAACCCCAAATTTATTTATTTATTTATTATTTATCTATTATTTATTTGAACTCCAAATTTATTTATTTATTTGTTTGTTTGTTTGTTTGAAGCCCAAATTTATTTATTTATTTATTTATTTTTTTATTCGAAGCCCAAATTTATTTATTTAATTTTTTTATTTATTTATTTGAATTCCAAATCATTTATTTATTTATTTATTTATTTATTTATTTATTTAGAGCCCAAATTTATTTATTTATTTATATATGTATTTATTTATTTTTATTTATTTATTTATTTATTTGTTTATTTATTTGAAGCCCAAATTTATGTATTTATTTATTTATTTTTCTGCTTTCATTATTCTAAAAAAAGCACAGAACTGCTTCCATTTGTTATTTAATAATTTTGGAGACTCTCTCTTCCAGCTGCAGTTAGAATTTGGTTGGATTTATGTTTAAAAAAATGTATTTTTTGCCTATAATTTCACTAAAAAAAATTGAAATATGCCGTAAAGACACAAAGAGTGAATTATCCAAGCACATTTTGAGTATAAAACCAAGCACCCCCACCACGAGGTGCAATAAATGGAGTTTGTAAGCTGAAACTTCCAGTTCAACATCTGATTTTCCAGTCCATTTATGTGCCTCGAGATGCCCGTAAAGCTCCTCACAGGAGATTTAAAAATACCTCCGAAATTTAGATATCAAAGCATTGTGGCAATGAGGAGTCAGGGTCCCGATTCCACAGGAATTTTCAAAGATTTTTAGGTGAAAAAATGGCTTTGAAGGTTGAAATCCGAGGCCTCCGAGGCGGCAGAGTCCGTCCCTCCCGGTGTGTTTTGAATTCTGGCTGGAACAAACTCTCCTGGTTTTGGGAATTCTTCTCCCTCTGCTCAGCTTTGCCTGGAGGAATCCAAATAAAACAAACAAAAAAGAATAAACTGCTCAGATTTTTGATTGAAAACGAGTCACAAAACGCTTGGAGAACAGGGTTGGAAATGCAAAGAAAAGGAAATAAAATAAGAATTTTCCTTTAAAAGATTTAATCAGAGCTATCCAATATCAGGGAATGATGGACTCATAGGTTGGGAAAGAGCTTAAATTCCATTGATTCCACCCCAGGGACACCTTCCACCATCCCAGAATGTCCCAGCCTGGCCTTGGGCACTGCCAGGGATCCAGGGGCAGCCCCAGCTGCTCTGGCAATTCCAGCCCAGCCATGAAATTTGAAGATGAATTTGTTCAGTAAATGAAGCTTCAAACTCTTGTGGGAGGTCAGCAAGTGGAGCTGGGTCTGTTTTGAGGAGCCCAAAGATGGGCAGTGGAATTTGGGGTCATTTTGGACATTTTTGGTGTCATGGTCACAGGAAGGAGGAGTCCAAGTGAGAGCCCTTTCCATGGAGAACGTGTCAGGAATTCCTTCCTTCCATTTTGTGCTGGGAAAGGAATTTCAGCTGGTGATGGGAAGGGTGAAACAGCCAAGGGGTGATCAAAATATCCTGGAATGGTTTGGGATGGGAGGGACCTGAAATCCCACACAGTGCCACCCCTGCCCTGGCAGGGACCCCTCCCCCTGTGCCAGGGACCCCTCCCACTGTCCCAGGGACCCCTCCCACTGTGCCAGGTGCTCCCAGCCCCAGTGTCCAGCCTGGCCTTGGGCACTGCCAGGGATCCAGGGGCAGCCCCAGCTGCTCTGGCAATTCCAGCCCAGCCCCTCCCCACCCTGCCAGGGAACAATTCCCAATTCCCAATTCCCCATTCCCAATTCCCAATTCCCACCTATCCCTGCTCTCTCCTGGTTTGAATTCAGCGTATTCCAGCAGAGGTCCCGAGCTGCTGCCAGTGCTGCTGATAACTCTTATCACTTTAAAAAAAACCCTTTGGAATCCTTCAGCCTCACACAGGTCCCGTTCTCAGAGCCTCCCACTGCACTTCTTTAAAAAAAAAAAATTATTCCAAGGCTGACTTGGGAGAGAATTCCAGAATTTCCAATGAAAGCCGGCCCCCAGCAGTAATTTTTGCATTTAATTATTTCTATTTTAGCGTTTTTAAGTCTCACTGAAAGCCCCAAAAGTTTATGGGATGTTTTGGGTTCTTTTTCCACAAATCTGAAGCGGCTGCAGGGCTCCCAGCTCCACATCTTCCGTGGCTTCCTGAGGCATTCCTGGCATTTCTTGGCTGCTCCCATTCCCGATGGATGTCACAAGGATGGGAGAGGGGAAAAGCTGCCCAGGGAATGTTCAGGAATGATTTGGGCAGGGTGGGGCTGGGAGAGGCAATTCCAGTGGTAATTCCAGATGGGAAGAGAATCCTGGACATCCCAAGAGGCAGAGCCAAGAGGAACCTTCTTGAAGGGAAGTTTGGGATGAGGGAATCATCCCCTGGCCTGGGGTTTCATCTCCTGGAGATTTCTTGGCTGTTCCTCTTCCCGATGGATGCCACAAGGATGGGAGACAGGAAAAGTTCCTGGGGGAGATGTCCAGGAATGGTTTGGGCAGGGTGGGGATGGGAGGGGCAGCTCCGCCCTTCCAGCCCCACGGTAATTCCAGCTGGGAAGAGAATCCTGGACATTGTGAGGGGCAGAGCCAAGAGGAACCTTCCAGAGGGAAAATTTGGGATGAGGGAATCATCCTAAGCCTGGGGTTTCATCTCCTAACCTGGGGATCCTTGGCTGTTCCTCTTCCCGATGGATGTCACAAGGATCCCATCCTAAAAAAGTTCCAGGGGAGGATGTCCAGGAATGGTTCAGGCAGGGTGGGGCTGGGAGAGGCGGCCCTGAGGCAATTCCAGCTGGGAAGAGAATCCTGGACATCCCAAGAGGCAGAGACAAGAGGAACCTTCCTGAGGGGAAATTTGGGATAAGGGAATCATCCTGAGCTGGGATTTTCATCTCCTGACTGGGAAGAGAATCCAGGACATCCTAAAGGGGCAGAGCCAAGAGGAACTTTCCTGAGGGGAAATTTGGGATAAGGGAATCATCCTGAGCTGGGATTTTCACCTCTTGGCAGGGAAGAGAATCCAGGACATCCCAAGGGGAAGAGCCAAGAGGAACCTTCCAGAGGGGAAATCTGGGATGAGGGAATCATCTCCAGCCTGGGGTTTCACCTCCCAGCCTGGAGCCCTAACTCAGCCATTCCCGCAGCCCTGCATCCATCGGAGCTGCTTCCCAGCAAACCGAGCGGGAGCGGAGGGAACGAGCCTGGAGCTCTGGCTCGCAGCCAGACTTGCCACTTTTCCCCTAACGAGACAGGCAGTTGACTCGAAATTGGCATAAAAATACCCAGATTTGCATAAATCCGGGGCAGGCCACGCTCACTGGGCTCGTTCCTTCCCTTCAGAAACCTCCTCCTCCTCCTCCTGTGCAGGGCTGGGAATAAATCCCAGATAACCCCTGACATTCCAACGGGAGCTTCGACTTTCCACGAGGAGAACAAAGAGGGAGGAAGGAGGAGGCTCCTGAGCTCCAGTTTTGGCCATTATTAACCAAAATCCAAAGGAGCAGCAGAAAATCTGACCCCAAACTGGTGCTGGGAGCCTGGAGAGGGCTGGTGGGATGAGGTCACACTCCTGGATTCCCAATTTTTTCTGGGAATGCTCTGGGGGCTCCAAGACTTTGTGCACCAGCCTGGAAATTTGGTAGGGACAAAACAAGAAATTTGGTAGGGACAAAACAGGAACAGATGTCTCAGGAGAGGGAAGGGGAGGGGGAGGGATCTGTTCGGACTTGTGAGAGCAAAGAAAGGGAAGTTATGCAAATCACAAATCACAAATCGCTGCTCCCTTCCAGACAAAAACTCCTTCCCGAGGTTTGGGCCCAGGGATGCAGGGAAACAAAGGGTTCCTGTGGATTTGGGGATCAACCTGGAGGGGAGGCCGGCAGGAGATTTGGCTGGGGTCACAGGGGGCACATCCTCCTCCTCCTCCTCTCATCCCAGCCAGGACTTCCTGGGATTTGGGCACGTCCTGGACAGGCCAGGACGTCCAGAGAGGGATCCGAGTGTGGGGCAAGGAATGAACCTGCAGCTAAACCTTCAAGGGGATCTCTCCATGGACACAGCAAAGGGTTTTCCATGGCCAGGAACACCCAACGCCCTGGAAAACCCAAAACCAAGGAAAACCCAACGCCCAGGAAAACTAAAAACCCAGGAACACCCAACACCCTGGAAAACCCAAAACCAAGGAACACCCAATGCCCTGGAAAACCCCAAACCCAGGAAAACCCAATAATCAGGAAAACCCAAAACCGAGGAACACCCAACGCCCTGGAAAACCCAAACCCCAGGAACACCCAGTGCCCTGGAAAATGCAAAACCCAGGACAACCCAATAATCAGGAAAACCCAAAACCCAGGAACACCCAATGCCCTGGAAAACCCAAAACCCAGGAACACCCAATGCCCTGGAAAACCCAAAACCCAACGTCCAGGAAAACCCCAAACCCAGGACAACCCCATAATCAGGAAAACCCAAAACCCAGGAACACCCAATGCCCTGGAAAACGCAAAACCCAACGTCCAGGAAAACTAAAAACCCAGGAAAATCCCAAACCCAGGACAACCCAATAATGAGGAAAATCCCAAACCCAGGACAACCCAATAATCAGGAAAATCCCAAACCCAGGACAACCCAATAATCAGGAAAATCCCAAACCCAGGAACACCCAGTGCCCAGGAAAACCCAAAACCCAACGTCCAGGAAAACTAAAAACCCAGGAAAACCCCAAACCCAGGAAAACCCAATAATGAGGAAAATCCCAAACCCAGGAAAACCCAATGCCCTGGAAAACCCCAAACCCAGGAAAACCCAATAATCAGGAAAATCCCAAACCCAGAAAAACCCAATGCCCTGGAAAACCCAAAAGCCAAACCCAGGAAAGCCCAGCACCCAGAAAAACCAAACACCCAGGAAAACCCAATACTCAGGAAAACCCAGCACCCAGGAAAACCCAGCACCCAGGAAAACCCAGCACCCAGGAAAACCAAATATCCAGGAAAACCCAAAACCCAATAATCAGGGCCACAGGGGCTGGGAAGTGCCTCCAACAGAGCTGAAAACAGAGTTAAAATGTGATTTATAAAAGGTGAAAACAGAGCTAAAATGTGATTTATAGAAGGTGAAAAGAGATTTAAAACGTGGCTTGTGAGAGGTGAAAAGCGGGGTTAAAAGATGGTTTGTAAGAGGTGGAAACAGAGTTAAATGTGGGTTTATAACAGGTGAAAAGCGGGGTTAGATATGGATTTGTAAGGTGAAAGCAGAGTTAAAATATGGGATTCTAACAGGTGAAATCAGAGTTAAATGTGGATTTGTAAGAGGTGAGAACAAAGTTAAAATATGGGATTATAACAGGTGGAAGCAGAGTTAAAATATGGATTTTTAAGAGCTGAAAAGGAGAGTTAAAATATGGGTTTATAAGGTGAAAAGTGGGTTAAAATGTGGATTTTTAAGAGGTGAAAATCAGAGGTAAATTTTAGTCTATAAGAGGAGAAAATCAGAGTTAAATATGGGTTTGTAAGAGGTAAAAAGGAGAGTTACAATATGGGTTAATAAGGTGAAAAGTGGGTTAAAATGTGGATTTTTCTCCCTGCTTGCCTTGTGAGCAGCTGAACGTTGCTAATTAGGAAAATTCCCGATGCCAAGGAGGATTTTCCAACCCCAGCTCTCTTCCAGGTGGAACCAACCCCAGCCCAGGTGTGCAAACCCCGGGAGCTGTTTGTGCACGGAGCTCCAGGGGAGGGAAAAGCAAATCTGGGGGTGGGAGGGCAAATCCTGCCCCAAAATCACCCCAAAATCTTTCCCTAAAGGTGGGAGAGGCCAGGAATGTGCAGCCAGCAAGGAATTCCTCAGGAAAGGAATTTGTCCTGAATCCTGGGAGAAGAGGGTGACCCCAAAAATCCCTCCTGGGGGAAAGCAGCAACGCTGGAAGGCAGAAATACAGATTTGGGATGATTTGGGGATGATCTGGGGATGATCTGGGGGTGATTTGGGGTGAATTGGGGTGAATTGGGGATGATTTGGGGTGATTTGGGATGATTTGAGATGATTTGGGATGATTTGGGATGATTTGGGGATGATTTCTGATGATTTGGGATGATTTGGGATGATTTGGGGATGATTTTTGATGATTTGGGGTGATTTGGGGATGATTTGGGGATGATCTGGGGATGATTTGGAGATTCTTTGGGGATGATTTGGGGATGATTTGGAGATGATTTGAGGATGATTTGGAGATTCTTTGGGGATGATTTGGGATGATTTGGGATGATTTGGGGATGATTTGGGGATGATTTGGGATGATTTGGGATGATTTGGGATGATTTTGGGGTGATTTGGGGATGATTTGGGGATGATTTGGGGATGATCTGGGGATGATTTGCAATGATTTGGGGATGATCTGGGGATGATTTGGGATGATTTGGGATGATTTGGGGATGATTTCTGATTATTTGGGGCTGATTTTGGGGTGAATTGGGATGATTTGGGGATGATTTTGGGGTGATTTGGGGATGATTTGGGGATGAGGGAGAGAAAGGCAGAGAAATTTCAGGAACACTCAGAGCTTATTCACACCGTTCCTACAGACAGGAATAAAAATGAAAATCACTGTGATAATTATTATTTTATGTTGTTTGGACAGCCAAGGTTGTGTATTAATATTGGTATAAATGTTATATTTAATAATGTTATTGGCATAAACGTTTAATTGAATATTGGTATAAATGTTATATTTAATAATGTCAAATACATTTAACATTGGCATAAATGTTTAATTGAATATTGGTATAACTATTATATTTACTATTGGTGTAAATGGTGTAAGTAAAAATTGGTGTAAATGGTGACATTAATATTGGTATAGTTATTACAATTGGTAAATTAATGTAATTATATTGGTATAAATGTTATATTTAATATTGCTATAAATGTATTTCAAGGTATAATTAATATTGGCATAAAGGTTATATTTATTAATGTTAACTACATTTAATTTTGGTATAAATGGTGTAATAATATTGGTATAAATGTTTTATTTAATATTTGTGTAACTGGTATATTTAATATTGATCTAAATGTTATCTTTAATATTGGCATAACTTTTATATTTAATATTTTTGTGTCATATTTAATATTGGTGTAATGTATTTCATGTTGGGATAAATGGCATAATTAATATTGGTAATAATGTTTTATTCAATATTTGTGTAACTGGTATATTTAATATTGGTACAAATATAATATTTCATACAGGTAAATGGTATCATTAATACTGGTATAAATGTTTTATTTAATATTTGTAACTGGTATATTTAATATTGGTACAAATATAATGTATAATATTAATATATTAATATTAATATTATAATGTATTATATTAATGTATAATACCAATATATTTAATATTGGTATAAATGTTATTTTCAATATTGGTATGTTGTACTTAATAAGATAAATTAAAAAGGATTTGGGGCAGTTTTGGTGGCTGGGGGGGATGAAATGCTCAGAATTCCCATTCCCAGCCTGTGGAGTTTGGTTGTTTGTTTTTGTTTCTATACATGCTTAGGATGGTTTTGGCAGGTTGTGTTTCAAAAGATGAGTTTGGACTCTGGGGTTTTTCAGTCTTCAGAATTGTTTATTATATTTTATTTGTAAAGTCTCTTTTTTGCTCGACTGGGATCTGACCAGCACGGCAGCCAAAGGCACTCTGACCACTCTTAAATCGGGCACATCTTTTACAACAAAAACTATATTATATTTATCTCTTATATATATTATATTTACTTTTTATGTATATTATATTTACTTTTTATGTATATTATATTTACTTTTTATCTCTAATATTTATCACTTTCGTCACCGGATACACTCTCACCCCAGACTAATCTCTAAGTGCTAACACCTCAGCAGAAGATGGATGACAAGAAGAAGAAAGAAGAGTTTTGTGACCTGCTTTGTTTCCTCCATCTTGTCTCCATAACTTTCTTGTACAAAAATTTTAAAATTTGTGATTTACTCTATAATTAAGTTTTTTTTTTTTTCACTATTCACACTCGGGTAATTCTCACAGGTTCTATTTCTTCATACATCGGTGGTACATCTTTAGATGGATCAAAATTAAGCTGCTGAGTGTTTTTTGGCAACGTTCTAAGACTTCTGAGCTTCTCAAGGGTTTTCTCGGTAGCTTTGGACATCAGGAGGGATGTGTTGGGTTCTCAACCCAGCCCCAGTGATGTGTTGGGTTCTCACACGGGCCAGCCCCTGCCAGCTGGGACAGAGATGGTTTTGGGGGGTGACCTCAGGGTGATCGTCCCTACCAACGAGGATCCAGCCAGCTCCGGGTTTGTTGGAACTCAGGACATCCCTCTGGCTGTCCTGGAGTGCCCAAAGCCCTGCCAGGGGCTCAGGGACCCTGGCACAGCGCCCAGGACCCCTGGCACTCTGATTGTCACCCATGGAGATGTTACCAACCTTGTGGGAGGATCTGCAAGCCACGAAGGTGTGAGCAGAATGATAATCAGTTTGTCATGGGGTGAAAAATCGATTTTTGGGGTTTTTAGAATGGGGGTTCAGGGGCAAGATGGAGGGAGCTGGGCAAGTCCAGCCTTTCTCCTTCTTCTTCTTCTTCCTCTTCTCTGCCTCCATCTCCTGCTGTGATGGTGGCACCCCTGGATGGGTTTAGAGCAGGAGCTCAGTGTCTGACACAGGTGATAGGATTGGAAAGTTATGGTAAATATTGTAAATGTAGTTTTTGGTATAAAAAGATAACACAGCCCTGAGGGTGGTCAGAGTGCCTCTGTCTGTCCTGCTGAGCTACCTTGGCTGGACAGGAGAAAGAATTTTATAGATAAGAAACAATGAACAACCTTGAGACTGAGAAATGAACAGTTCTGAGTCCTCCTTCAACCACCAGGCTGGGAAAAGAGACTTTGTGACACATCTGGGGGTCACTGTGAGCAGCAGAGAGCCCGAGATTCCTCCTGCTGCTGCAGGGCATGGAGAGCACGGCCTGAGCTCCCTGCTCCCAGGGCAGGGCTGGGAGATCCCACTGGGACTCACTGGGACCCCAAATCCCCTCCTCTGGGGGAGCCCTGTGTCCAGGTGCTCCCTCTGCCCACCCTGCCAACCCCTCCCTGTTCTTGCTCCCCAAAAGCTCCAAATCTGAAGGGAACTCTCCCAGATTTGAAGGGAAATCTGTCACTGTAGGACATGAAATAACACGACGTGGACACGCTGCTCTTTTCAAGGTGAAAGAGACTCTTCCATTTCTGACTCCAACATTTATAGATTCCCAAAAGTGACAGTGGATTGGAGGGTGACAGTGCCACCTCTCCAATGACACTGGACAGACCAACAGTCCATCCAATTCCTCCTCCTCCATAAAGGAATGCAAAACAATGAGTTATTTACAGAAAGTGTGTGAAAAAAATTCATTACAAGAATGCAAACATCAGAAGGCTTGGAAAACCTTCAAAAATCAGGGCGACAGAAACCTCCAAACCAGCTACCCCAGGGCTCATTTTTCTCTGTTTCCCCTCTCTCCTTTGCCACACGTGGGTGCCTGGGGGTGCAGGGGGAGCTGCTGGGGTTTAAAATGATTTCCAGGCAAAGCAAGAGGAGGAATCTCCCCCCTTGTGCCTGATTTCACAGCACCCCACAGGTAAAAGCAGGAAGCCCCGACCCTGGGCACAAACAACACCCAAAAACGCTGAGAGGAGAATTTCCCGCTGGATTTTCCCTTTCTCCATGTGGATTCAGGCACACACGATGCTCCCAAACCCCTTTTGCTCCCCAAATATCACCAGGAGCAAGGCACAGAGGGAATTCCTTGGAGTTTTCCCCCCTCTTGCAGCCCCTGGGAGATACCCAAGCCAGAGCTGGAACACCAGGCGCAGGTTTTGGCAGGGAAAAGGAAAACAGTTCTATTTTTCCAGGGTTTTTTCCCCACTCCTTTGGCTCCACCACGTTAATCACGAGGCTCTGTGGTCACGGCAAGTCTCACCAGAGAGGGGAAAGCGTCTCACACACGTCTGGAGAGGGGGAGGCTGGAGTTTTCCTCCGCTGTGTGTCCACAGACACCTCATTTCTGAGCACCACGGGCCCTCCTGGCCACGCTGGCCCGCTGCCTCCTTCCTCATCCCAGGGCAGCAGGTGATAATGACGTGCTGATCCCAAGCTCCAGTGAAAAAGGCAATTATTTGTTTTGGAGCAAACAGGGAAAACTTGAGCCGTGCAGCCTCAAAGCCCAGCGGGCAGAGCAGCAAACAGAGGGTTGTTTTTGCCAGCTTTTCTTGCATAATGGCTGTTTGCTCCCAGATTGGGCTTGCAGGACTTGGGCGCTGCTGTTGGAGCTTCCAAAGTTCCCAGTGAGCTGTGTCAGGGAAATGAACCCCCAAACCCCAGAGGTTTGTGTCCCAAAAGGAGACAGAGGAGCCTTTTCCTTTATTCCAATCAAGGCAGAGGCCATGGGGCATCCCCTGGGGTTTTTCCAGTTTTTGGAGGGCTCAGCCTCCTTTTTATCCCAATTTCCAGCTGCATTTCCCTTCTCTCTTTCCCCATTTCTGAGGTACCTGAGAGGTTCAGACTTCCCAGAACACCTGATCCCAGAGATTCCCCTCTCATGTACAACCCTCCCTTTTGATTGTTAATTCTTACTGAATTTAAGGTTTTCCCCCATTGTTTCTTTCATCTCTCAAAGTCTAATTTCATTTACCAGCCAACCTAAAGTTTATTTGTAAAATCAAATATCTCTTTTTCCATTCACCAACCAGTGGAATCCTTCCCATTGTTCCTTTTATCTCCCAGTGCTGGTTTCATCTCCCAGCAGCCCCACAGCTGGGTTGGGAAGGCAAATCCACCATTCCTCTCAGCTGGGACTGGGCTGGAGCTCACCCCAAGAGCCAACCCCTGATCAAATCCTGTCACTGCAGCATTTTTAACATTTTTAACAGCAGCCAAGACCTTGGCTTTTGTGTTGGCCTTTAAGGAGGAGGTGTGGGGGGTGTCACTCATTACTCCTGAATTTTTGGCTCAACTAATCAGATTTTTTTACTTCTTTCTCCCCTCACAAAGGCAAGGGGAGGATAATTTTCCTAACTGCCCTCCTGGTGTGAATTTACTGCAGGGTTAAATGTTCCAGGGCTTCAGAAAGTCAGTGAGAGAGCCAAGGGTTGGATTTTTGGGGAGATCAGGGCAAGGCTCTCCCCCAGAGGGTGCTGGCACTGCCCAGGGAATGGGCACGGCCCCGAGGCTGCCAGAGCTCCAGGGATGCCCCGGGTGGGGCTGGGCTCTGTCTGCAGGCACTGACACAACCAGAGCTCACAGCCTCGACTTCCCCAAGGGAAATACAGGCTGGAGAGCAGGGAAAAGGTTTCACAGAAAGGTGAGAAAGTTCTGGAATGTTCTGCCCGGGGAGGTGGTGGAGTCCCCATCCCTGGGGGTGTTTAACAAAGCCTGGATGTGGCACTGGGTGCCAGGGGGGAGTTGGGGTGTTGGGGCTGGGTTGGACTGGATGAGCTTGAAGGTCTCTTCCAACCCAGGGATTCTGGGAATTCTGGGAATTCTGGGAATTGTTGGGGGGGTCTGTGCAGTGCCAGAGTTGGACCCATGGTCCTGTGGGTCCCTTCCCCTCAGGCCATTCTGTCACCCTGAGTGGCTCTGGGGGGTGACAGTGGCACTGTCCCTGCAGGAGTCGGGGATACCAAACCTGGCTTCTCCAGGATTCCTTCCCTCCCCCTCTGATTTCTCAGGATGGGTTTGGGAGCTCCAAGCCCTGGTGCTCCAGGCTCAGAGGGGAGAGCAGAGAGCATTTCCAGCTGTGTGCCAACCCTGCAGGGGCTGCAGCATCACTTCACCCCCTCTGCCCAACCCCTGGCTCTGAGATGATCCCTGGAGTGTCCCAGGCCAGGCTGGACAGGGCTTGGAGCAGCCTGGGACAGTGGGAGGTGTCCCTGGGGTGGCCCTGGATGGGATTTCAGGTCCCTTCCCACCCAAATCACTCTGGAATTCCACGAAGCAGCCGCAGTTCCTGGCCCAGCTCTTCCCACGTTGGTCCAGCTGTGCCTTAAATTTTATTTCTAGTTCAACCTCCCCTCAACAATGTCATCTCTGTTCTATCACCCTCCCAAGGCAGCGCACCTTATCTTAATGTTTGCATGTAAAAAACCTTGGGAACTTTCTGTTAAATTTAAATAACTCTTGACAAATCCACTCCCCACACCTTCCCTTGGATATCTGCAGCTCACTGGGTGCAGGAGCCTCCAAATCCAGACTCTGACTCCAAGATCTGCCTTCCAAACCCTCCTGCCCCTCGTTTCCCCAGGGCTTGTTTGTCATGCCCAAAATGAAATTTTAAAATGGCTGATTTTTTTTTTTAATTTGTATTTGATTTTTTTTTTTTTAATTTTGATGGGAAAAAGTGAATTTCCTACGGCTCTCAGGGGTTCTGGAGCTGCCAATCACCAAGGCTGCCCCTGGATCTGCTGCTGCCCTGAGGAAGTGGCACCTGCAGAAGGAATCCCCAAATTGTTCCTCTGCAGGTAAAAGGTTCAGTACTGATGGGGATTTCGGACTTGAGAGGAAATCCAAACATTCCTGGGTTTATTTTTTCCTTCTCTGCTCCTGTGTGCTCAGGGAAGGGTTTAGAGACAGTGAAAAATTCACTTTTTAATGGGACACTTCTCTCTCCTATTCCCACCTCATGAAGACACCCAACTCCTTTGCTTCCCAGAGCTAAAATAATTCCAATCAGGACCTTTCCTTCCCCAAAATACCAAATTTAACTTCCTCATAAGAATTTATTTTGCTCCATTAAATGCCACAAGTGAAAGAAAAGGTCCCGGCGTGCTTAGAATTGGAACTCTTAAAATGACTTGAAAAAATATAAAATATATCATTAATAAAAAACCTGAAACAACTTTTACAAACTGGAAGAAATCTGCAATTATCCCAGGTCTCCCTGATTTTTTCCTGTTTTCTTTTAACTTTAGGGTTAAACCAATGTTGCTTTACCCCCCCACAAGGGGAAAAAAAATAATAAAAAAAAAAGAGATAAATTCCAGAGGAAAGTGGCTAAAAATGAGAAATTCCTCAGAGCTGCCCTGAACGGGTGGAATTCTGCTCAGCTCTGTTGGTTTCTGTGCTGCAGAATGTTTTTTCTGCTCAAAATTATCAATTTTAACTGCCTAATAATCATTTCCTTTGCTCCATTAAAGGATGCAAGTGAAAGAAAAGGTCCTGGAGGATGCTTAGAATTGGAGCTCTTAAAATATGTGAAAAAAATATAAAATGTACCATTAAAAAACCCAAAACGACTTTTCCAAACTGGAAGAAACCTGCAATTATTCCAGATTTTTTATTTTATCTTTCATCTTTAGGCTTAAACCAATGGTGCCTGAGCTCTTCCCAAGGGAAAAAAAAAAGAGATGAACGCAAGAGGAAGGTGGCTGGAAATGAGAAATTCCTCAGAGCTGCCCTGAACGGGTGGAATTCTGCTCAGCTCTGTTGGTTCCTGAGCTGCACCAATTAGTGCTGGCTGAGGATCCCTCCCTGAGCTTCTGCCCTCCCTGATTTTTTCTTTAATTGCTGTTTCTGGCTATAATTGTGCAGAGAGGCCCATTAATATTCCCCAGTAAATCAGGGATTCACTGGAGCAGCTGCAGGGTCCTGGCCTATTAAGGAGCCCTGAAACTCCCCTTGGAAAGCTCTGCTTGGAGTTATCATTTCAATTTCCATCATTTATGCTGAGATTCTCTCTAATGGAGCGTCTACCTCGGGCTGGTTTTGCTTTTTAAGGGCTGAGGGAGGGAGGGAGCCCCAGCCAAAACAATTCAGCAGTTTCAAAGAGCAAAGTTAGAAGGAAAAAAAATTCTCTTGTTTTCCCCAGCCTGGTAATTCCAGCCAAATTTGTCCGAAATTTGTGAGCTCCCTGTGCTTCCCATGGGGGCCTGGGGGGGGATTTTATTCCCATTAGAGGGGTCCAGATCCTACAGCTCCAACAGCAGAGCCCTGACTTCCCCTGCCCTGGAGGATTCTCCAGTTTGGGGTCTTGAAGGTGAAAATTTTGGAGTGAAATCCACTGGGAACAAGGGGCAGGGTGGAGCATGGAAAATGGGAACAGAGATAAAGACAGGGATATCCACAGGGATTTGGGATTGGGGAAGGGCAGGGGATGGGCTGGGACATGGAAATTGGTGTCTTGGGTTGGAAATGCAAGATTTACCTGGGTGGGTGTGTGTTCTGTGTGCAATCTGTCAGAGCTGGGCAGCTCTCTGCTGTCCCTGGGGCAGGTTTCTTTCTCTCTGCCACAGCCAACCCTCCCTCCAGGAGATCTCTGCTGTCCATGGCCACTGAGTGTCCCTGCAGGGCTGATCCAATTCCAGCATCCCATGGGGAGATGCTGCGCCCAGGGGAGGAGCCAAGCATTCCTGCCTGGATCCAATCTGCCCTGGAACAGCCCAGCAGCCTTTGCCCCCTGCATTCCCAGAGGAGCAGCTTTCTGCTGCCCTGCATTCCCAGAGGGAGAGCAGGCCCATCTCCAGCAGCCCTGGAGCTGCAGAGGAAAACTCCCCCCTTGTGCAGGATCCCTGCTCCAGCAGAGCCACAGCTGGCACTGCAGGAGGGCTGAGCCCCCCTGGCATGGGACTGTGCCCCCACCCTGAGCCACAGCGTGCCAGGGCCTGCTCTCACTCTGCCAGGGCTTGGTTGCACTCTTGCATTTGGATTTTTCATTTCCCAGTACAGAACTGTTATTCCCATTCCCATATCTTTGCCTGAGAGCCCCTTAAATTCACATTTATAATATTTCAGAGGGAGGGGGTTTGCATTTTCCATTTCATGGAGGCTCCTGCCCTCCTCAGCAGACACCTGGCTGTTCACACCAGGACAATTGGGAACAGAGTGATGGATGTAGGAATATCCACAGGGTTTGGGATTGGGAAGAGCAGGGCATGGAAGCAAAGCTGGTGGGGTGGAAATGGAAAAGGGCACACAGTTAAAGATCTAGGAAAAGCCACAGGGATTTGGGATTGGGAAATGGGAAGGGGGTGGAAACAGAGCTGGTGGGCTGGGACATGGAAACTGGGAACAGAGTTATGGATGTAGGAATATCCACAGGGATTTGGGATTGGGAGGGGCAGGGCTGGAAGTGGGGGTGGTGGGGTGGAAATGAAAAAGGGAACAGAGCTAAACATACAGGAAAATCCACAGGGATTTGGGATTGGGGGAGAGCAGGGGATGGGCATGGAGCTGGTGGGGTGGGAATGGAAAGTGGGAACTGAGTTTTAGGGATATCCACAGGGATTTGGGACTGGGAGAGGGGCAGGGGATGAACACAGAGCTGGTGGGGTGGGAGCTGTGGTTCCATCCAGGATCAGCTGCACAAAGGGATGGGAAGAGGTGCACTGGGAAAAACTCCTGGAGTGGGAGCCAGGGCATGGGGAAGGAACAGTCAGGGAAAGAGAAGGGTGTGAAAAGTGCCAGGGATTTAGGGATGCTCCAGGATGGAGGGGACAGGGCAGGGAAGAGGCTGCAGCTTCACTGGATCATGGAGGGAGAGGATGGGTGGGATTCCCCTACAGCAACCCAGACAGGAGAGGTCCAAGCCCTGCTCCTTTCCCTCTTTTTAGGAACATTTTCCCTCTTTTTCAGAGCATTTTCCATCCTTTTAAGAACATTTTCCCTCTTTTTAAGAACATTTTCCCTCTTTTTAGGAACATTTTCCCTCTTTTTAGGAACATTTTCCCTCTTTTTAGGACAGCTGGAGATAGGCTGGATGCCTCTTCCACGATTCTGGGCTGCTCATCTGCATTTTATGTTGTTATCAGTCAATAAATCCCTGTGTTCACAGTTGGGGATTCTGAAGCAAAACACTTCAAAGTCATAAAAATAACTAGGAGGGGGAAAAAAATCATAAAATATGAAGCAATATTTGAGAATTCCACATTGGATATTCATGTTTTCCAACAACAAATCTGCTCAGAGAGGATTTTTTCCAAGAGATGTTGCAATCCGTATTTTTGGCATTCAAAAAAAGTGTTCCAGGAACAAAGTCCTTGTGAGCTACAGCCAGTTTTATCTTCAAATTATAAATGGGAAAGTGAGGCTTGGGAATGGAGAGTTCCCCGTGGTCCATGAGCCCGGAATTCCCACTGCTATCCCAGTAAAACCAGTTTAAACAGAATAAAACTCCCCAGTAGAGGTGAGTGCTGCCTTTTATCCCCCATCAGATGCTAAGTGTCCTCTTTCAAACCCATTCCTTTCAAATCCATTCCCTGCTCCTACTTCACTTGGGGAGAAATGGGAATTCTCCATGATCAAGGAGGAGAATTCCCCCCCTTTTGTTAGGAATAATTAGGAATGCAATTTATCCCCCCTTCCCTTAATTAGGAGTGCAGGAGGATCCATTTGCCTCGTTAAATATTTATTGTTCCAGCCTAGGTAGGAAGGAGCACAGCCCTGGAAGTGCAGCCTTGGAAATCCATCCCTGTTTTCCAGAGTAACAATTTCATCTCGGATCACTTTCCCCACTCAACCTGCAGCACAAATCCACCAGGATTTTATCAACTTTTACTGCTACTGGCTTTGGGGCTGCAAAAACCTGGAATTTCAGCCTCTTGGCTTGGAGATCAAGAGTGAAACTGAAGTGGGGAAGATCCCTGAGCAAGGCTGGGATTTATTTTGTGGGGTTTGTCTATAAATCGAGGACGATTTAATGTCCACCCTGCTCGTTCCCGTCTGGAGTTTGTGGTGGAGCCATCCAGAATTTGAGTCATGTGTGAAATATTTCTGTCCATCTGCTCCAACAGGAGGAGAACAGCTCTTCCAAGAGCTGCTTTTGTCCACAAGAAATCTCCAAGGGAAGCCCAGCAGATGTGGAGGGTGGGTGCTCCACGCAGACCTTCGGCCACGTCCTGCATTGTTCGCCCAGGACCTCGGCCCCAAGGAAGATTCCCAGAATTCTTGGGCTGCTTCAGCTTGAAGCAACTGAGAAAACATCTCGGGCTGTTTGACCCGTTGGGTCGTGAAAATAAATATTTGGAGGGAAGGAATTTCTGTGGGATATTTCCCAAATCCAAGGGCCCGTGCGTTGCTCTGGCTCACGAGGTGACAGGTCCGTGTCGTGTCCGTGGCAGGGGGACCTGGGGACGGGACCACTGGTGGCTTTTTTGGCTGTTCCTCAAGAGGAGCTACAGGGCAGAGAGATTGGGGTCACCCAGGGAGAGAATTCCTCCCATCTGAGAAGGAGGAGAAGGAGGGAATTTCATGGATCAAGCACCGATGGCTGCTGCAGGAGCTCACAGAGCTGCGTCCCCACAAAAACAACATTTCTGTGGGGCTGGGTTGGGTTTAGAGCCAGGTCCTGGCAGGGCCTGCAGAGCTCTGCATGGCCACCCCGAGGGGGTCCTGCTGCCCAGCCCACGGCTCCCTGGTGGGGAAAGGGACCTTTCCCAGGGTTGTTCCCAAATTCCCCTCTCCTCACCCCTGGCTGGGGCAGCTGACTGTCACTAAAACGAGAGGAGGAGGAGGAGGAGGAGGAGGAGGAGGAGGAGGAGGATGAGGAAGAGGAAGAGGAAAAGGAGGAGGAGGAGAAGACAAAAGAGAGGAAGAGGAAGAGGAGGAGGAGAAGGAGGAGGAGGAGGAAGAAGAGGAAAAGAAGACAAAAGAGAGGAAGAGGAAGAGAAGAAGACAAAAGAAAAGAAGGGGAAGGGGAAGAGGAGAGTCCCAGGGGTGAAATTGGGAACTTGGAACACGGGAATGGGGAACACACCTCCTCCTTCCCTGGATAACACGAGACAGGAGAGGCAGGAATTGCAAACAGAGCTCAGGGCAGCCTCAGAGCAAAGCTGGGCACTCCCTCAGTCGCCCTGCAGGTGGGGAATCACCTGAGAGGGGCAGAGGGGAGGATCCCCCCTCTCATCCTGCTGCACTCACTGGAGGATGAGCCCAGGGCAGGAGCAGAGCTCCCTGCTGGCTCTCCAGCCCGTCCTAAGGTACCATGAGGGTCGTTTCCTTTTTTATTTGTTTTTTTTTTTCCATCTGTTTATTTGTGGGCAGTTTCTCCCTGTGCCCACCTGGTTTGGGGTTGGGGGAACCCAGCAGAGCTCGAACGAGCATCGAGGCCTCCTCAATCCCTTCACCTCCTCCCGACCTGATCCAAACCAAACACAGGGAGGCACAGCAGCTTTTTTTGGGAGCACAGCTGTTGGCACACACAACAGCAAACACACATCAAAGGCCTGGCAGAGCCTCTGTGCCTCTTGAAACCTGCCCCTGCTTTTCCTGGCTCCAGGGGCTGCTTCCTCCTCCCTGGCCAGGTGACAATTTCCCTCCAGGACCTGTTGCTGGGTGAAACAGCAAGATTTTATCAGCTCCCCCTGCGCTCCCCAGGTGTGGCAGGCACAGCTGCCTTGGCTCTGCAGCTCCAAGAACACTTTCTAAGCACTCCTAAATTAATGTTGTTATCTCTCACCTGCAAACAGCTCCAGTCTGACACTCTGCATCCTGCGGGTGAGGTGAAATCAGCAGCGTCAAAGTGGAAATTTCCTGCTGGAGCTGCAAATAAAGCTCCCTCCACAGCCAGGGCTGCTGTCCTGATGTGACTCCAGATCCTGAATCCTTCTGGCAGCTTGGGGAGCTGCTCAGAGCCCAACATGAGATATTCCTCCTCCAGGTGACTCTTTCCAGCTGTGCTCTCCCAGTCCTCACTGCCTCCAGGATTGCTGCTTCTCCCCGTGGTTGGCAGCAGCTGGATGAGTTCTTTCACATCTTCAACATCCCTGGCAGTGCCCAGGACAGGGCTTGGAGCCACCTGGGACAGTGGGAGGTGTCCCTGCCATGGTAGGGGTGGCACTGGGTGGGATTTAAAGTCCCTTCCAACCCAAATCATTCCAGAAGTCTGGGGTTCCCAGGGGCTGATTTCAGCTCTCGCTGCTGGAATGTGCAGCAGTCCTGTGAGGAGAGGCTGAGGGAGCTGGGGAAGGGTCTGGAGCCCCAGGAGAGGCTGAGGGAGCTGGGAAGGGGCTGGAGAGTTCCTGAGGGAGCTGGGAAGGGGCTGGAGAATTCCTGAGGGAGCTGGGAAGGGGCTCAGCCTGGAGCAAAGGAGGCTCAGGGGGGACCTTGTGGCTCTGCCCAGCTCCTGCCAGGAGGGGACAGCCGGGGGGGTCGGGCTGTGCTCCAGGGAACAGGGACAGGAGCAGAGGGAACGGCCTCAGGCTGGGCCAGGGCAGGCTCAGGGTGGGCACAGCAGGAATTTCCCCATGGAAAGGGGGCTCAGGCCTTGGCACTGCCCAGGGAGGGTTGGAGTGCCCATCCCTGGGGGTGTCCCAGCAATCCCTGGAGGTGGCACTCAGAGCTCTGGGATGGGGACAAGGTGGTGTCAGGTCACAGATTGGATGTGATGATCCCAAAGGTCTTTTCCAGCCCAGCTGATTCAGGGATTCTGGGATTCTGTGAGGTCCCTGCTGGCAGCAGCTGCCCGAGGCAAAGCTGAGAGACAGCCTGGGCTTTGCTTCCCGACATGGAACACACTGTGCGAGACAGATCCTGGTGGGACTGAGGTTCACACATTCCCAAAGAAGTTTGGATGGAAGATCCAAGTGAGATGACACTTTAACTGGAAATAACAGCAGCAGAGAAATCAACAAACTCCAGGCCCTGGAGCCTGTTCCCTCCTTGCCATCAAATCCAGAGTATTCCTCTCAAACTGTCTGGAGCAGAGCATTGTTTTTTTGGGTTTTTTTTAATGCCAGAAGACACCACCAGCAGTTTCTGGTTCAAATTATGAGGTAATAAAACAAACCCCACCACGCTGCTGTTTGTTACTAATTATGGGGCTTGTGTTTTGGTGTCAGCAGCTCCCAGCTTCAATCTGCTGGCAGTAACAACAGTCCAAAAGCAATTCAGGTCAGATTTTACAAGCCTTTAAACACATTATCTCTGATTCCAGTCAAATCATCACTCCTGGATGATATTCCTATAAGACACGGTCAGCAGATGTTCCTGAGTGTGAATCCAGCTGTTTTCTCTGCTGATGTATGGACAGATGTGACTTCATCATTAATCTTATCCCATGTCCAGGGGTGCAATTTGAATTTTGGGAGGCAGGATGGCAGCAGAAATGGACCCAGCAGGGCATTAGACACGACTTAAGAAGGTCTCATGTGATGGGAGTGGTGGCACTGGACATTTCCAAGGATGAAATGTCCTGGGACCCTCAGGCACCCAAGGTGGCTTTAGGAGAGGTCACAGAGGCCAGCTGGACACTGGACACGGGTCAGAAGGGCAGATTCTGATGTCTTTATGGAATTATAAAATCAAGGCTGGAAAAGCCCTCTGAGATCATCCAATCCAACCTTTCATCATCGAGTCCTGCCAAGCCAGCTCTGCCCCTGTCCCCAAGTGCCACATCCACAGGGCTTCTAAATCCCTCCAGGGATGGGGATCCACCCCTTCCCCCTGGGCAGCTGTGCCAGGCTGGGCAGCCCTTTCCATGGAGAATTCCTCCCAAAAATCCCCCCAGACCCTCCCCTGGCCCAGCCTGAGGCCGTTCCCTCTGCTCCTGTCCCTGTTCCCTGGAGCACAGCCCGACCCCCCCGGCTGTCCCCTCCTGGCAGGAGCTGTGCAGAGCCACAAGGGCCCCCCTGAGCCTCCTTTGCTCCAGGCTGAGCTCCTTCCCAGCTCCCTCAGCCTCTCCTGGGGCTCCAGCCCCTTCCCAGCTTCATTCCCTGCCCTCCCCAGCCCCTCCAGGTCCTTCTTGTCCAAAGGGACCCAGAACTGAGCCCAGGATTGGAGATTCTGGCCTTGGCAGGGCTGGGTTAACAGTTGGCCTCACTGAGCTCAGAGGGATTTTCTCACCTCAATGATTTCATTATTCCAACCATGGACACAAAGGGTTGTGCAGATGGATTTGGGATTTGGGGCTTTGAGGGGGAATGTTGTCCCTGAGGTCACAGACCTTCTGCCAGGAGGAGGATTTGACTCTGCAGGAGGAGGCATCTGAAACCCAGCAGCCCATGCTGGGAGCTACCAGGGGACAGAGGATTGGACAAAATCCTTATTTTCTATTCCAGAAATGGTCACTGCCACCACTCCACACTGGAAAGGTTTAACAGTATCAACCTCCCTGCTGTATCACAAAAAAGCCAACCCCTGAATGCTGCCAGGGCTTGTCTGGAAGCCATGGCCTGGTTTCACACCTCGGTTTTCCCTCCTGGAAGGTCCCAGTTGCTCCACCAGACCCCCACAGCTCCTCGGGGGTTTTTCACGGTGCTCCTTGGGGTAGGAACAGATTTCCTGGAAATCTTCCAGTCCTTGTGGCTGTGGGCACAAACGAGGCCCTGCAGATGTCCATGTGCAAGGAAAACCCTTCCAGCTGCTCCCAGGACACCCCTGCTCCAAGGAGGCTGTCTGCAGGTGGGGATACTGGGGCACACAATCCAAAGGGAAACCTTCCCCTTTTCCCTCTCCAGGATTATCCCTGCCATTGCTGGCAGCCCACAGCACCACCAGCCACCACCCCTGCCTCCATCTGGCCTGGAAAAGGCTCCTTTTAGCCCAGAATCCTGGGATTTGCTGCCAAGCCCCGTGCGAGGCCAGCTGGTCCTGCCAGGCTGAGCTGCTGGGGCAGAGGAGAGGATGGAGCATCCCTGCCCTGACCCTCCATCCCTGTCCTGATCCCTCCATCCCTGCCCTGACCCTCCATCCCTGTCCTGATCCTCCATCCCTGCCCTGACCCTCCATCCCTGTCCTGATCCTCCATCCCTGCCCTGATCCTCCATCCCTGTCCTGATCCTCCATCCCTGCCCTGACCCTCCATCCCTGCCCTGATCCTCCATCCCTGTCCTGATCCTCCATCCCTGTCCTGATCCTCCATCCAGTACTGCTCCTGAAGCAGTCCGATCCTCATCCCTGCCCTGATTCCTCCTCCCGGTCCGATCCTCCCTCTGGAGGGAAGGGAAGGGAATGGGATAGGGAAGGGAAGGGAAGGGGACGAGGGAAGGGAAGGGAAGGGAAGGGGTAGGAAGGGAAGGTACGGGAAGGGAAGGGAAGGGGGAAGGGTAAGGGCAAGGGAAGGGCAGTGGAGGACGGGAAGGGAAGGGAAGGGAAAGGGAAGGGAGGGAAGGGAGGGGAAGGGAAGGGAAGGGAGGGATAGGGAAGGGAAGGGGAAAGGGAAGGAAGGAAAAGGGAAGGGAAGGGGAAGGGAAGGTGGGAAGGGAAAGGGAAGGGAAGGGAAGGGAAGGGAAGGGATGGGAACGGGACGGCGAAGGGAAGGGAGGGAAGGGAAGCGGAAGGGGAAGGGAAGGGAAGGACGGGAAGGGAAGGGAAAGGGAAGGGAGGGATAGGGGAAGTGGAAGGGAGGGGAGGCGAGGGAAGGGAAAAGGGAAGGAGGGAAGGGCGGGAAGGGAAGGGAAGGGAGGGAAGGGAAGGGAAGGGAAGGGAAGGGAAGGGAAGGGAAGGAAGGGAAGGGAAGGGAAGGAAGGGAAGGGAAGGGAGGAGGGAAGGGAAGGGAAGGGAAGGGAAGGGAAGGGAAGGGAAGGGAAGGGAAGGGAAGGGAAGGGAAGGGAAGGGAAGGGAAGGGAAGGGAAGGGAAGGGAAGGGAAGGGAAGGGAAGGGAATGCCCACATGTTTTCCATTAGTCAGCCCCAGCTTTTCCAGGGCTGGATCCACAGATCCCAGGGAAGCAGAGCTGCCAACAGCATCACCAGGAATGAGTTCAGCCCCCTCTGGCAGCCAAGTCTGGCTGGCTTGGGAGGGTTCCTTGGCTCTCCAGCTCTGTGCTGGTGGTTTGAAGGAGCAGCTCTGCAGGGAGCTGATGTGCTGCTGGCTCCCAGCCTTCACTGGGGGGTTGGAAACTCCCGGGATGGGCCCCTCAGGACACATCCTGGGGAATTTTATTTGCAAAAACCCATCCTTGGTGCTCAGTGTTCAGGATAAAACCTCAATTTTCTGGAAGCTGAGCTCAAGGGTTTTAGTTGCTGAGGGAAAAGGCACTTTCTATGGAAATAATGTTTTCTGCTGGGAAGATATGAAGTGATTTCAGGTCAGGAAAGTGTTTAGGTGGAAAATTCCTCCCCAGTTGGAAAGATTCCCCTGATCTCCCTGGAGACTGGGGCGAGTTGAGAAGGGAAAAGGAACAGCAGAGATTTGAACCCAGCTCTAAAAGAGGCTCCCAAAGCTGAGCTCCCTCCCCATCGCCACAGGGGCTCCATGGAACCCCGGACGGCTCCAGAGCAGCAGATTGCACGTGGGAAGAGCAGGATGGGAAGGGGAAGATAAATGTGGAGATGGACTGTGGAGAGGTACAGCGAGCTGTCGGTTCATCTTCTGGCAAAACAGCTCCGTGCTTTCCTCCCTGTCCTTTCCATGGGGAAATCCAGCCCAGGGGGACTGAAAGGAGGGTGGCTGTGGCACGTGACAGAGCAAAATCACCTTCATAGGGACCCTGTGCATAACCAAGGTTGTTTTCTGCCACACCTGCTATTCCAGGGATGCTGACAGGGAATGGGAAGGTGGGAAAAGTCCCTCAAATCCATGGTTTCTCCCCGTTTTCTGTGCAGGAGCAGAGTTTGTTGCAGAGCTCTGAGGAACAGGGAGGAGCCATTCCCATCCCACCGACCTGGGGAGAATGAGGAATTTTAGAGAGATTTGCCCTGGTTTGGGGCATGAAGGTGCTCCAGTGCCTCCTCCCAGAGGAGCAGGACTGTCCCCATCTCTACAGGGTTCCTGAGACCTCCAGTCATGAGCCTCTCACCTTCTGTGAGACTCCAAAGCTTTTCCTCACCAGCGAGCAGCAGTGGAGGCTCCAGAACCGCTTCCCAAAATTGCCAGAGGAAGAATGGATTTGGTTTTGCTGGTTTGTGGACAATTATTGGCCTTGTTGGGCCTGTCCTGAGAGCCAACTGTGCACTGGCTGGGCCACCCTGGCTGTGACCCTCACCAGAGAGCTGCTGAGGCACCCAGGGGAGTGGGAGAGCCTGGGCAGCTCAGGGAGAACTCAGGAGAACTCAGGAACTCCTGGAGAACTCAGGAACTCCTGGAGAACTCAGGAACTCCTGGAGAACTCAAGACCTATTGATTGCACCGAGCTGTAGGTGACTGCTGGGGATATTTCTCCTCAGAGACACCTTTGGCTGGCTGGCAGTTGCAGTTGGGCACTCGGAATGAGCCCAAGCAAAGCAGAAACTCAGTTTACCTCTAGTGGGAAAAGTTCAGGGGATGGTGAAGAGAAAGAGAGCGGGTTCTGCCCCAGGGTTAAATCCAGAGTTTATTCCAGGGTGGTACAGGTCTGAATCTCAGTAACAGCTCCAACAGACCATGACCACATGGCTTCAACGCCTTTTAATCTCACAGGGAGGTGGGAGGGAGAGGACAGGTGAGCCACCAACCAGGTGGGAGGGGAGGGTCTCAGGGGACAGTGACACCTGGACAGGCCAATGACCCCAGGTCTGAGAAGCATCTTTGGAACTTCTGCCAATCACACGATGCCCTTGCTGGAATGTGGAACTTGACAGACAGCAGTTAGGAATAGGGCAGGGGGCAGGCAAGGAGGAAGTAGTCACAGCTGAGGGACAGGATTTAGCTTCACACCACAACAAAGAGCCATGGACACAGAGGAAAATGGGATTTCCTGGAGCCCCCCCATGGGCTGGAAGGCTGGAGAAGGCCTGGGAAGGACGTGGTGGCCCTGGAAGGAGCCATGGCACTGCCAACACAAACAGCTGGGTCTCAGCAGGTTTGTTCCAGAGGTCAGCACAGCATCCCCTGCCCGGGTCCTGCAGGCTGCTGGAAATGCTCCAAAGCAGAGCCTCGTGTGTGCCTTTTCCATGCCTGGAGGCTCTCCACACATCCATCCCCCTTGGTGGAGGGTGGGGTCACTCGTCCCTTGCTGGTGTCCATGTTTGAGAAGGTTCCTGGTTGGGTTCCTGGTGTCAGGCTGCTCGGTTTATATCCATGCGCAGCTGTC
This sequence comes from Serinus canaria, assembly GCF_022539315.1. Taxonomy (NCBI): domain Eukaryota; kingdom Metazoa; phylum Chordata; class Aves; order Passeriformes; family Fringillidae; genus Serinus; species Serinus canaria. The sequence continues at coordinate 1,036,121 of NC_066336.1, read as the reverse complement.
CACATCCACGGCTGCGTCTGTATTGATGGATCTGTGTCCACGCTTACGGGTGTGTGTCCTTGTTCATGGATGTGTGTCCTTTCCATGGATGTGTGTCCATGTTATGGATGTGTGTCCATATCGATGGATGTGTGTCCATATCGATGGATGTGTGTCCATATCAATGGATGTGTATCCATGATGGATGTGTGTCCATGTTCATGGATGTGTGTCCGTGTCCATGGATGTGTGTCCGTGTTCATGGATGTGTGTCCGCCTTTATGGATGTGTGTCCGTGTTCATGGATGTGTGTCCGTGTTCATGGATGTGTGTCCATGTCAATGTCTCTGTGTCCATGTCCATGGATGTCTGTCCGTGTCCATGGATGTGTGTCCGTGTTTATGGATGTGTGTCCGTGTTCATGGATGTGTGTCCATGTTCATGGATGTGTGTCCATATCGATGGATGTGTGTCCATGTTCATGGATGTGTGTCCTTGTTCATGGATGTCTGTCCATGTCCATGGATGTGTGTCCGTGTTCATGGATGTGTGTCCATGTTCATGGATGTGTGTCCATGTTTGTGGATGTGTGTCCATGTTCATGGATGTGTGTCCATGTTCATGGATGTGTGTCCATATCAATGTCTCTGTGTCCATGTCCATGGATGTCTGTCCGTGTCCATGGATGTGTGTCCGTGTTCATGGATGTGTGTCCATGTCCATGGATGTGTGTCCGTGTTCATGGATGTGTACCCATGTTCATGGATGTGTGTCCGTGACCATGGATGTGTGTCCGTGTCCATGGATGTGTGTCCGTGTTCATGGATGTGTGTCTGTGTCCATGGATGTGTGTCCGTGTTCATGGATGTGTGTCCATGTCCATGGATGTGTGTCCGTGTTCATGGATGTGTGTCCGTGTTCATGGATGTGTATCCATGTTCATGGGTGTGTGTCCGTGTTCATGGATGTGTGTCTGTGTCCATGGATGTGTGTCTGCCTTTATGGATGTGTGTCCGTCCATATTGATGGATATGTTTGCACACGGATTGCTCTCTCCAGAGGATCCTCCTGACCTCTCCTTCCCACCCCAGATTTCCTCAGATTCTCCCTGCCACCCCCCAGCCCCTGGGGACAGGGACATTTCTCACTGCTCCAGATGTTCCCAATATATTCCTCGGCGTTGTTTTAACTTCTCCCAGGGGACATTCATGGAATTGGGGTCTGGAACACTCTGTGTGTCATGGAGCACCTTCCGTCTGTCCTCAGGAGGTGTCAGGAGACCTCCAGGCTGCTCCTTCCCCAGCAGTGTCTGTGGTCCATCCCTGCTCTGGACACCAGGATTGCTGGAATTTCAATTCCTATTCCAACCAGTTCTCCCAGGCCCTGCTGAACGTCCGTGGCTGGGTGTCCTCCACGCTGGACCTTCCCAGCACTGGGGGGGAATCAGATTTGTTTGGGAGTGTGGAAGGAGGGATATTTGGGACATCATGAATTCCTGCCTGCCCTGGAGCTCCTGGAGATGTGGTGGGACCGAATATTTTAGGGGAAGTTCTGGAGTGTTCCAGCCTCTTCCTGGTTCAGATCCTTCAGATTCACATCCAGGATGGAAAAGACATTCCAAGATCATCAAGTCCAACCTTTGTGTCCCACCATTCCCCCTAAAGCACGGCAGGAAGTGTCTGCTCAGGCTTTGAACACTTCCAGGGATGGTGACTCCACTTCTTCCCTGGATGAAGGAGTTCCTGTGACCCAGGAGAGGGTCCCAAAACTACCTGTGAGCTGTGCCACCAAAATCCCCCTTCTCTGCCCAATTTCTTCCCTCTCGGGAGGAGAGAGGGTCCAGGAATAGCTCAGAGAAGGGAATTTTTGGGATAAAGTGGAAAAGTGAAGGTTCTGCCCATGAGAGGAGAGTACAGAGGGGTCTCCTGCAGCTGTGATTCCCAGAACTCGGATCCCAGAGGCTCCGTGAACCTGCTGGAGCTGAGCCCTGCATCTCACAGGCACTGGAGAAATTTCCCTGACTCCAGGGCCAGCTCTCCAAACGTTTTATTGCCAGGAAAGGGTTGGGACGTTTTGGAGTGGAGCAAAGGCCACCAAAGGCCACCAAAGGCCACCAAAAGCCACCAAAAGCCACCAAAGGCCACAGTGTGTGGGATCACCCAGCCATTCCGGGGCCTCCCAGCACAGAATCCCAAAGGAAAATCAGGAAAAGAGTGAGCTGAAGGTGGGATCTGCAGCAGGGAATGGCAAGATTTCCTTTTTTACACTGTTCTACAAATCATTTCCCCAATCCATCCCCCTGGCAGGTGAGGAGATGACTTTTATTGTCCCGCTGTGACAGTGCCATGACAGCTCTGCTGGGAGAGGATGGAGGGGAGGCAGGGGTGACTCACAAACATCTTTGGATTAAATAAGATAGAGAGAAAAAATCAGGTTTTCCACATTTCCCACTGTCCATGGCTGTGGTTAAAAGCCAGTCTTTATTTTCCAGCTCTGTAATTTGATTAAATAAAAAAAATTTATTTCTTCCCCTCAAACATTGCCTCTTTCATTGTCTCTTCCTCAATAAAGCACTCCTTGGTGGAATTTCAGGATAATTATTGGCTGCTTTATTCCTTCTGAGCACTGCTCAATCACAGGAGTCACAAACACATCCTTAAGGATGGAAGGAGCTTTATTTAAAGCAAGGATATGATTCACACTCCATTTTTACATTCCAAGTGCTTCAGAACATGGAAATACGTGGGGAACAAAGATCCTGCAGCCAGATTTCCTCAGGAGCAAAAGGAAAAAGGGCAAAATACTGAAATTATTTAGATTTCAACTTGAGATAGACCATAAGAAATCCTGGCAGGTTCTTTGTGCCATCAGGATGGACAGTCTGGCCATGGAGATCTCCTGGGGGATTCAGGGGTTCCTGGGAATGGGGACAGCTCAGGGATTCAGGGGTTCCTGGGAATGGGAATAGTTCAGGGATTCAGGGGTTCCTGGGAAGGGGGGAAGAGCTCAGGGATTCAGGAAATTCCTAGGAACAACTCAGGGATTCAGGGGTCCTAGGAACAGCTCAGGGATTCAGGGTGTTACCAGGAATGGGAACAGTTCAGGGATTCAGGGTGTTCCTGGGAACAAGTCAGGGATTTGGGGTGTCCCTGGGAAAAGGGAACAATTCAGGGTTTCAGGGTGTTCCTGGGAATGGGAACAGCTCAGGGATTCAGGGAATTCCTGGAAACAGCACAGAGATTCCTGGTGTTCCCAGGAAGGATAACAGCTCAGGGATCCAGGAGGTCCCTGGGAACAGCTCAGGGATTCAGGGGTTCCCTGGGAATGAGAATAGTTCAGGGATTCAAGGTCCTGTCAGGCCTGTCCTCCCTGGCACAGCCCAGAGCTCCTGGGAACGGGGACAGCTCAGGGATTATGGAAATGCTGGGAACAGGAAAAGCCCAGGGATCCACGGAATTCCTGGGAACAGCTGAGGGATTCAGGAGGTCCCTGGGATTCAGGGGATCACTGGAACAGGAACAGCTCAGGGATTCAGGGTGTTCCCAAGAAGGGAACCCTGAGATGTGGCCACATCCACGCTCCTTTCCCGGTGTCCACAGCTCCAAAACGCTCCAGCAATCCTTCCTGCCCACTTGCACCGTTTTTCAAAACCCTTTTAGGATCCATCTGATCCTCACTTAAAAGCAGTGCCAGGCAGGAATATTGGATCTGGGAACTGCTGGTCCGTGGCTGATGCTCAGAGCTCCAGGAGGTTCCTTCTGGGCTGGATCTTGGGATTTGCTTTGTTGAGACTGTGCCTTCGGAAAAGGGAAAGAGTCAGGGATTCAGAGAAAGGCTTGGGGGGGAAGAGACCTTAAACCCCTCCCGGTGCCACCTCTGCCATGGCAGGGACCCTTCCCACTGTGCCAGGGACTCCTCCCCCTGTGCCAGGGACCCCTCCCACTGTCCCAGGGACCCCTCCCCGTGTGCCAGGGACCCCTCCCACTGTGCCAGGAACTCCTCCCCCTGTGCCAGGGACCCCTCCCACTGTGCCAGGTGCTCCCAGCCCCAATGTCCAGCCTGGCCTTGGGCACTGCCAGGGATCCAGGGGCAGCCCCAGCTGCTCTGGCAATTCCAGCCCAGCCCCTCCCCACCCTGCCAGGGAACAATTCCCAATTGCCAAGATCCCATCCAGCCCTGCCCTCTGGCACTGGCAGCCATTCCCTGGCTCCTGTCCCTCCATCCTTGTCCCCAGTCCCTCTGCAGCTCTCCTGGAGCCCCTTCAGGCCCTGCAGGGGCTCTCAGCTCTCCCTGGAGCCTTCTCCTCTCCAGGGCAGCACCCCCAGCTCTCCCAGCCTGGCTCCAGAGGGGCTCCAGCCCTGCAGCAGCGCCAGGGCAGGGACATTTCCCAGTGCAAAGCAGTGACCCTCGATGTGCAGAAGGATTTGGCTGAGGCAGGAATGCAGATTGATCCCTGTGCATTTGAGTTAACAATTGTCCCTTTGTGTCCCGGCATCCTCACCGGGACTCTGGAGAGAGAAATCTCCGGGCTGTGCCAGGGAGGACGGGCCTTGGTGTCCCTGCAGGGCTGCAGGGGGATTTGCAGGATTTAAGGGCTCAGGCACCAAAGGGCTCGAGGATTTACAAGCTTCGTTTTGTTGCTTCTGGTGGATAAAGCTGGGAATTGAGGAGAGCCGAGTGCTGGTCCTGCCCTGACAGGGATGCCCCGAGCTCCTCCCACCCCTGACCCCGCTGCAGAGGTGCCCAAGGTCCCTCCTGGGGTGGCCCAGCTGCTGCTGCTGCCAGCTTTGCCCCGCTCCCTCGGTGCCACACCGCTTTTCCTGCCGGATTTCGGGGAAATCCGGCAGGAAAAGCGGGCACAGTGGGAGGGGTCCCTGGCACAGTGGGAGGTGTTCCTGCCATGGCAGGGGTGGCACTGGGTGGGATTTCAGATCCCTTCCCACCTAAACCCCTCTGTGACTCTGCGGTTTTGTGATTGATTCCATGATTTTTTCATTCTGTTTTTCTCGGATTCAGAGGCCGGGATGGGACTGAAGCCCTGTGCAGGGATGACCCCACACGTGCAGTGAAGGGTTCAGTGCATTCCTCCCCTCCAGGGTGAGCCACACCACAGTGAGGGGTGTCCAGCGTGGCTTTGGGTGCCACAAATGCCAGCTTGTCACCAGGCTGGGTCCCTCTGTGGCAGTGGCCACTTCTCCAGGCTCTGGAACTCCCTTTATTGGGGTGCAGACACCCTTTAACGGGGCTGGGCTGGTGGGGTGTGCTGGGATTGGGGGGGAGGTTGGGGTGTGAGGCTCGAGGAGGGGTCAGTGCTGGATTTGTGGGTCACTGTGTCCTTTCAGCCAAAGGGATGTGGATGGGAAGGGGAGTGGATGGAAGGGCTGGGGGATTTCGTTCCCCACTGTTGTTCTGGAGTACAACTGTCCCCAGAGGGCTCTGGGGACAGGCACAGGGACAGGGACAGGGACAGGGACAGGGACAGGGACAGGGACAGGAACAGGGACAGGGACAGGGACAGGACTGGCAGCCAGCAGGAGCTTTGCAGGTTGCTGAGAGGGGTGGGGAAAGGCTGGCACAGGTGGCTGCCGTGTGACAGCACTGCTGCCATTTGGGGACAAACCCCAGGGCTCACCTCCATCCCTGCAGGAGCCAGTCCCCCTTCCCAGCCCAGGGGGACAGTGGGACCTGGATGAGCCCACCCTGCCCCCTCCCCAGACACCAACAGGGACAGCTCAGGGTGGTGCTGGAGCAGCCCCCGAGCAGCCTGTCCTCACTGCCACATCTCCAGCACGGAATCCCTCAGCCTGGAAAAGCTCATCCACTCCATCCACAGCACCCCATGGAAAACCCACAGCCACGGGAATGGGGAATTTCTGCCTCAGCCCCTTGGGGATGAGCTGTTTGTGCCTGGCACTGGAATTCCCTGCTGGAAGTGGCACAAAGGGAAGGAAATGTTCTCTGTGCTGCATTCAGTCCCTCGCTGTCCCCAGCCCGGGACTGCCCCTCCCGCGGGACGTGGGGACCGGCACATCCCGCTGGAAGGACAGCGGGAATGAGTCAGGAGGAAAAGGGGGAGGGAGGCGGCTCCTGAAAAGCCCTGGTTGTTACAGGGAGATGGGGAGGAGAAAAGAAGGGGGGAAAAGGGAAAAACACAGCTCTGGTGCTGCGGAGGGACCCAAGGAGGAGGGGACAGGAGAGCAGCCTGTGCTTCCCACAGAGCCGCCTTTGGGGCCGATCCCAAGGGTTCCCCACCTGCCTGGGCCCTACGTGTGATCCCAAGGGTTTCCATGTGATCCCAAGGGTTTCCGTGTGATCCCAAGGGTTTCCGTGTGATCCCAAGGGTTTCCATGTGATCCCAAGGGTTTCTGTGTGATCCCAAGGGTTTCCATGTGATCCCAAGAGTTCCCCACCTGCCTGGGTCCTATGTGTGATCCCAAGGGTTTCTGTGTGATCCCAAGGGTTTCCATGTGATCCCAAGGGTTTCCATGTGATCCCAAGGGTTTCCGTGTGATCCCAAGGGTTTCCATGTGATCCCAAGGGTTTCCGTGTGATCCCAAGGGTTTCCGTGTGATCCCAAGGGTTTCCATGTGATCCCAAGGGTTTCCATGTGATCCCAAGGATTTCCCACCTTCCTGGGCCTTAAGTGTGATCCCAAGGGTTTCCGTGTGATCCCAAGGGTTTCTGTGTGATCCCAAGGGTTTCCATGTGATCCCAAGGGTTTCCATGTGATCCCAAGGGTTTCCATGTGATCCCAAGGGTTTCCGTGTGATCCCAAGGGTTTCCGTGTGATCCCAAGGGTTTCTGTGTGATCCCAAGGGTTTCCATGTGATCCCAAGGGTTTCCATGTGATCCCAAGGATTTCCCACCTTCCTGGGCCCTACGTGTGATCCCAAGGGTTTCCGTGTGATCCCAAGGGTTTCCCACCTGCCCCGGCCCTACGTGTGATCCCAAGGGTTTCTGTGTGATCCCAAGGGTTTCCGTGTGATCCCAAGGGTTTCCCACCTGCCCAGGCCTTACGTGCCAAGGGGAGGATGCTCCTGGCACAGGGATCTCCGGGATCTGGGATCAGTCCTTGCAAAGCAGGGACAATGATGTGTCCCAGGATTTTGCTGTTGGAGCTGTAGGATCCCTGCAGTGGGAATAAAACCACCCTACAGGCCCACCATGGGAAGCACAGGGAGGGATTTTGGGATGAGGGAAGCCAGAAAAAATCAGGAAAATGGGATCCAGTGGAAAGAGGCAGAGGTCTGTCAGGAAAAGGTTTCCAGTCCTCGCTCAGCCCTCAGGGATCTTCAGAGCTGGGGGCTCCAGGGCTGGAGCCAAATGAGGGAATTCTGGAGGATTTACAGCCCCAATCCAAGGGGAAGTGACAATGGATGTGTCAGGATGAGAACAGAACAGCTCTGAGGTGTGGGGTGGAGAAGGGACCCCTGGGCAGGGCCCCCCCACAGGGGAGTGTCCCAGAGTGTCCCGGATTTGGGACTGACCTGGATGGGGTCTGCTGGGAACGGGAGAGTCCCGGAAAGCTCTCGGGAAGCCTGGGAATGCAGGGAAAGGATGGGATTCACCTCAGGGGACAGAGCCATGGGGGCTGACCCCCTGTGCTGAGGGGCCCAGTATGTCCCTGTGATCCCAAACCATGATATGGGATTGGGGTGTGGGACTGGGATATGGGATTGGGATAAGGGACTAGGATATGGGATTGGGATATGGGATTGAGATATGGGATTTGGATATAGGATTGGGATATGGGATTGGGATATGGGATTGGGATAAGGGACTGGGATATGGGATTGAGATATAGGATTGGGATACAGGATTGGGATGTGGGACTGGGATATGGGATTGGGATACAGGATTGAGATATGGGATTGGGATGCAGGATTGGGATAAAGGACTGGGATATAGGATTGGGATACGGGACTGGGATTCAGAATTGGGATACAGGATTGGGACACATGACTGGGATATGGGATTGGGATATAGGATAGAGATACAGGATTGAGATATGGGATTGGGATGCAGGATTGGGATAAGGGACTGGGATATGGGATTGGGATATAGGATAGAGATACAGGATTGAGATATGGGATTGGGATGCAGGATTGGGATAAGGGACTGGGATACAGGATTGGGATACGGGACTGGGATTCAGAATTGGGATACAGGATTGGCACACATGACTGGGATATAGGACTGGGATATGGGTTTGGGATATAGGATAGGGATACAGGATTGAGATATGGGATTGGGATGCAGGATTGGGATAAGGGACTGGGATACAGGATTGGGATACGGGACTGGGATTCAGAATTGGGATACAGGATTGGGACACATGACTGGGATATAGGATTGGGATATGGGTTTGGGATATAGGGTTGGGATTTGAGACTGTGATCCGGGTTTCTCTGAGCACACACAATCCAATCCAGTCTGGAGGGATGGACGAGGTCACTGCCAGAGTGACAGCGGGGAGGGGACAGCAGCAGGACATCGTGTCCCAGCAAGGACAGCCCCGCTGTCCCCCAGAGCCCCGGTGACCCCAGGGCCGCGGCTCCCCCCGCTGGGAACGCGCTGCACACACGAGCACAGCCCTGATTATTCCTGCTTTGTTAGAGACCAGTCTGTACCCCCAGTGTTTCGGGGGTTTGTCCCCAAAATCTCCGGGCAGGCTGCGGAGCCCGGAGCGCGTTCGGGAGCTGGAGCGGGGTTAGCTGGGGCGAGGCTGCTGCTGCTGCTGCCTCGGGAGCTGCTGCAGATACAGATACAGCCTGTTCCCACTCCCAGCACAGATATTTATAGATACAGATGTTTCTCCAGCAGCAGGGTTCAAGCTGGAGGTTTTCAAATATTTTTTCTTTTTTTTTTTTTTTTTTTTTTTTTTTCCTCCCTGTCTTCCTTCCCATCCTCTTTTGCACTTCAAAGTGGTGCTGAAGGTAGAGACAGCAGCTCCGAGAGCAGTGGGAGGGCTGAGCAGTCAATCCCAGCTGCAAATGAAGGTTGTGGTGTCCCCGTGTCCCTGTGCAGGGCCGGGGGCTCCTTCTCAGCGCCCCCAAAGCCCCCCCGGGATCAGGGCCGGCTTTGGGGTGGGAGCTGCCTCCGGGTGCTGCAGCTGGAACTCCCCAGGGAGCCATTCCAGCCCCTGAGGGGTCCCCAGGGAGAGATTCCCGAGGGCAGGAGGGGCTGAGCGCGGGGCAGGCTCCCGGGACACCCCCGATGTCTCACAGGGACCCCCCCGCTTGGAGCAGAGGCTGCCGGATCCTACAGAACGGGGATGTTTGGGGCTGAGTGAGGCAGCGCCCTCTGCTCCCCGCTGCAGGGGGGGTTGTCCCCTCCAAGGGTCCCCGTGTCGCCTCCGCGGGGTCCCCGTGTCCCCTCTCCTTACAGGGTTTTGTCCCCTTCGCGGGGTCCCTGTGTCCCCTCCCCTTACAGGGTTTTGTCCCCTCCTCGCTGTCCCCTCCCCGTGTCCCTTCCCCAGGGTAGGGCTCAGCCCTGGCACTGCTGCATCACCCCCAGGAGCCCCCCCGGGCTCCTCCTCCTCTCAAACCCCTCCGGGCAGGGATTTTCCAGCCCAGCTCGGCTCATCCCTCCCATGGCTTCAATCCCAGCACCCCCAGCATCTTCAAGGAACATTTTGGGAAGGAGAAAAGCCTCGGGAAATAAATCCGCCCCCCAGGGGAGCAGCGCCGGGCGTCGCTGCCCGCGGCCCCAGCGCTCCCTTTGGGGGCTGGGCAAGGGCTCTGCTCCCCAATTAATTAATTATCCATGCCCTGCGCTCCGTCTAGGAGGCATTAACGGCTCCAGATGCGGATGGCGGAGCTCTGCGTGCCTCTGTAAACATGCTGCAAGTCCAATTTGGGTTTCCTCGGGTGCCTCATTTAAATGAATTATGTAAACGCTTTCCCCTCCTCTTTTGAGCGGGAGCCAGTCCGGCTGCTGCCCGATGTGTTAATCCCAGGAATAAAATAAAAAACAAGGCAGGCCGTGCATCAAAGGGAATAAAAAGATGCTGGGGAGCCCCTGGAAGCAGCCCCTGGGATGGCCGGGGCCAGGGTGGCACCTCTGTCCCCACCACCCAGACCTGGGTGGCACTGAGGGGTGCTCCCTTCTCACGATCCCAAACGCGCGGTGACCCCAGGAGGGTCCTGTGCCCAACCCTGGGGTTAAATCCAGTTTAATTTGGAACGCAGTGGTCACAGCCACCTTCTGTGAGTGCTGCTTGGCTTTTCCTGGGCTCCCCAAAGTCACCCCGAACCTCCTGATCCATCCCTCTAGGGTGGCCCCCAGGGAGAGTAATTAGAGCAATTAAAGCCACCGGGGGAGATAATGGACAATGGGGGCGTCCCCGCTCTGATCCCACCCCAGGCTGGAGCTGTGACTCGGGGCAGGGACAGGCAGGGAGGGGACCCAGCCCAGGGCGGTGTTTTCTGCTGAGCTGGAGGTGGCAGATGTTCGCTGATGAATTATTCACCCGGAAAATTATCATGGAAATAGAAGGGGTTGGGTTGGAAGGGATCTTAAAGCTCACCCGCTTTTATTCCTTGCCATGGCAGGGACCCCTCCCACTGTGTCAGGGACCCCTCCCACCGTGCCAGGTGCTCCCAGCCCCAGTGTCCAGCCTGGCCTTGGGCACTGCCAGGGATCCAGGGGCAGCCCCAGCTGCTCTGGCAATTCCAGCCCAGCCCCTCCCCACCCTGCCAGGGAACAATTCCCAATTGCCAAGATCCCATCCAGCCCTGCCCTCTGGCACTGGCAGCCATTCCCTGGCTCCTGTCCCTCCATCCTTGTCCCCAGTCCCTCTGCAGCTCTCCTGGAGCCCCTTCAGGCCCTGCAGGGGCTCTCAGCTCTCCCTGGAGCCTTCTCCTCTCCAGGGCAGCACCCCCAGCTCTCCCAGAAATGCAGCAGCTGCTGCTTGTGGGGACGTTCCCCTTTGGAGGTGACAGTCACCTGAGAAAGGAAGTTTTTAGTCCCTCATGGCTCTGTGTCCGTTTCTCTCTCCCAGATCTCTCCTGGCTCTTCCCTTTTCCATCAACCCCATGAGGCCCAGCCCTGGCTGAGCAACCCCAGGGGCAGTTCTGGTCACCAGGGGCTGGGGTGCCACCTCCAGGGGACATGGGACACTCCTGCAGCCTCTGCCTGCCAGGCTGAGCTCTGGGGGGTTGCCCAGCTGGCAGGGAGCTGCTTCCCTCCCTCCTCCCCCCTGCAGAACTCAGCGTGTCTGGGCTCAGGCATGGATTGTACTCGCTGAGAAGCAAATGCAGAGCAGCCACAACTCTGTGGGGAGTTCAGAGCATTCCCAGAGAGGGAAATGGGGCTCAGACTGCCCATGAGTCCCACTCACATCATGCTTAGTTCTGGGGGATTTTGTGCCATCAATCCATCTTTTCTTTTCTTTCTTTCTGTTTTCTTTCTTTCTTTCTTGCTTTCTTCTTTCTTTCTTTCTGTTCTTCTTCTTTCTTTCTGTTCTTCTTTCTTTCTTCTTTCTTTCTTCTTTCGTTCTTTCGTTCTTTCTTTCTTCTTCTTTCTTTCTTTCTTCTTTCTTCTTTCTTTCTTTCTTCCTTCCTTCCTTCCTTCCTTCCTTCCTTCCTTCCTTCCTTCCTTCCTCTTCCTTCCTTCCTTCGCTTTCTTTTCTTTCTTTATTTTTTAAAATTATTATTTATTCCCAAAATACAGCCAGGAAGGCAAAAGCAGCCAGGCTTCCCCGTGGCTGGAGCCCCTTGGGGTACCTTGCACAGCTCGGGATCAGTGTGGGCAGATAAATCCAGAGGGGTGGGCCAGATGGCACTGGGAACAACCTGCCCTGCTGGAATCCCAAACCCAGGGAAGCCACAGGCAGCACAGCCACGCTCACCCCAGTGCCCTGCCTCGGTTTCCTGGCTCGTTTTGGGGTGCACAGAGCCTGGCATTGGGGTGGAGCTGCCAGGGGATTCCTGAAGAAAACGGGGAGCAAAGAACATTGTTCTGGAAAGAAATGGTGGAGGGAGGCGTGATGGGGAAATGAAATCTGGCAATCCCATCCTTGCCAGAACCTTCCATGCAGGGACACGGGGGTGCAGGGACACAGGGGTACAGGAGTGAAGGGACACAGGGGTGTAGGGTGTAGGTTTAAGGGTGCAGGGTGAAAGGTGAAGAGGGTAGGGTGTGGGATGTTACAGGGAGCAGGATGGGGTCACTGGGTACAGGATGGAATCACCGGTGCTGGATGGGACCACAGGGAGCAGGATGGGATCACGGGGAGCAGGATGGGATCACAGGGAGCAGGATGAGATCACGGGGGCCGGATGGGGTTCCTGGGTGCCGGATGGGATCACAGGGAGCAGGATGGGATCACGGGGGGCAGGATGGGATCACGGGGGCCGGATGGGGTTCCTGGGTGCAGGATGGGATCACAGGGAGCAGGATGGGATCACAGGGGGCAGGATGGGATCACGGGGAGCAGGATGGGATCACGGGGGGCAGGATGGGATCACAGGGAGCAGGATGAGATCACCGGGGCCGGATGGGGTCCCTGGGTACAGGATGGGATCACAGGGAGCAGGATGAGATCACCGGGGTCGGATGGGGTCCCTGGGTACAGGATGGGATCACAGGGGGCAGGATGGGATCACCGGGGTCGGATGGGGTTCCTGGGTACAGGATGGGATCACAGGGGGCAGGATGGGATCACAGGGAGCAGGATGGGATCACAGGGAGCAGGATGAGATCACGGGGGCCGGATGGGGTCCCTGGGTACAGGATGGGATCACAGGGAGCAGGATGGGATCACAGGGAGCAGGATGGGATCACGGGGGCCGGATGGGGTTCCTGGGTACAGGATGGGATCACAGGGAGCAGGATGGGATCACAGGGAGCAGGATGAGATCACGGGGCCGGATGGGGTTCCTGGGTGCCGGCTCGGTGCCGCTGTCGCTCCGCGGGCTCGCAGCGCCATCGCGCGGCTGGAGCCGCCCCGCCCGGGAACGGGAAGGGGATTGGGAATGGGAACGGGATTGGGAATCAGAATGGGATTGGGGAGCACCGCCAGGACCGGCTGCACAGCCAGGGACCCAGGGCTGGGCTGCACGGTGGGCAGCGGGCACTGCCCGGCCCCGCGGCTGCCGCAGGGCAGTTCTCACCTGTACCGGTGCCCGCATCTCCTGCCAGGGCGAGCGCCCAGCCGGGGCCACCCCTGCTCTGTGCCCCAGCGCGGTGTGTGCACGGAGCTCAGCCCATCCCTGGGCACGGTCTGCACCCCGCGTTTTGCACCCCGCGATTTGCACCCCTCTTTGCTCACCTCCAGCCCGGCTCTCGGGGTGTCACACGCTGGCAATGGGTTCCAGGGCTCCGAGTTTCCATGCCCCAAAGCGATGCCAGCGCTGCCTGCACCCCTGGGCAGCCAGCTGTGCCCCCACCCCGCTGTCGGGTCAGTTTAAAACATCCCACTCCCTCCTCCCGGGCCCCCACCCCCCCACCAGGAAAGACTCCAAACGGCCAAATCCAAACAAACCGCGTTTATTCCAAACGAGAGTTCACTACCGAGGCAAGGAGCTGGGGCCAGGCCTGTGGGACACCTGACCTGTGCCCCGCAGAGGACAGGGAGCTGTGCTCCTGCTGGGACAGCCCCGGGGAGCTGGGGCCACCACCGAGGCTGGCACACAGCAGGACCTCTGCCCCCAGCCACGAGTCGCCAGGATTTGTTTCCCTCCAGGCTGTCTGGGGACACAAAACTGGCCAGGGCCTGGGTCCTGCTACCCTGCCAGACGCCAAAAGGCACCAAGAGGGACCCATCCCTCACGGGGCACCAGCAGCTGGGGAGAACCAAACCCTCCCAAGGCAAGGCAGTGGTGTCTGCTGGGCAGAGAGGGTCTGGAGGCACTGCCAAAGGCACTACACAAACACGGAGAGGATGAGAGCTTTAAAACCACCCTCAGGTCTCTCCCAGCCCTTAATTTTCTGTGCTTGGCACTTCATCCCTTTCAAATTAAAACAGAGGAGATGCAAGAAGGCACAACCCAGCACGGCAGCTCCTGCGTGCAGAACAGAGGCTGAGGCAGAGCTGGGGCTGTCCCCAGCCTCGAGGGACAAAGCCACGATGGCAGCAGCGCGTCCAGGGCCACCTCAGCTGAAGTCCCGGTCCGGCAGCAGCAGCGGAGCCACCAAGGTCCAGAGGTAGAGCAGGAGCCCGGCCCAGCTGGAGCAGATCTTCACCCACACGGCCGTCCAGGGGCTGCTCAGCACCTGCAAGCTCTCGTCCGGCCTGAAACAGCCACAGGAGGGTGGCACCCATCGCTGTGACAGCCTGCCGGTGCCCCGGAGGGACGGGTGCCCCCAGGGAACACGGGGGTGCCCCGTGGCTGCAGCCACCCCTGGGTGTGACCCCAACACTGCAGCTCCCTGGGTGTGTCCCCAACGCTGCTGCCACCCCGGGGTGTGACCCCAACACTGTGGCCTCTGCCTCAGTCCCTGCTCCCCCTCCTCCCAAGGGATCCCGGGCTGCAGCAGAGGACGCTGGCAAGCCCAGGCACAACCCCAATAATAATTAACGCCTGATAAGGGAGCACGTCCGGCAGCCTCCCACACCTCAGCTGTGCCCAGCACACGGGCACCAGCACCCCGGCAGGAGGGGACCTGCGGGAACGGGGACAGCCCCGGGTGCCCAGGGCAGCTCTCACCTGTACCAGTTGGTGAGGGTCATCATGATGTAGAGGGCGGCGAGGAGGAGGCAGAGGTGGAAGAAGGTGTAGTTGTAGGAGACGCCGTCCTGCTCGTTGTCGTAGGCGCGGTGCACCCCGCCCTCCTCCGCCCCGCCCGGCCCGGCCCCGGCCCCGGCCCCGGCCCCGCTCTCCTCCGTCAGCATCAGCTTGTTCACCTGCGGGTGGTCCGAGGAGCGGAGGCTGCGGGCAGAGGGGCAGCGCGATCAGCACCCCTTGGGCACTGTCCCCATGGCGGGGCTGTTGTCCCCGGGGCAGTTTGGGGGGTGTAGGCTGTGGGGAAACCCTAAAAACTCTGCCTGTGGCCCTTAGCCAGCTCTGCAGCTCTCCTGGAGCCCCTTTGGGTACAGGACAGTCAGGGCAGCTTGGGGTACCCAGGTTGTGGGAAACCCCAAAATCTCTGTCACCCTGGTCCCAAGCCCCTCTCCAGCTCTCTCAGAACCCCTTTGGGCACTGAAGGCTGACGGGAACCTCGACCAGCTCAACAAAGAGAATGAAGGGAGAGGTTTTGCCCCTGGGTAGAACAACTCCAGGCTGCAGTGTGGAATGGGGGCTGGAAAACAGCTCCAGGAAAGGTCCTGGGGGTGCTGCTGAGCACTGGGGGTAACACGAGGCAGCAGTGAGTCCCTGCTGCAGGTGAGAGTGTCCTGGGCTGGTCAGGCAAAGCACTGCCTGCAGGTCGAGGGAGGGCATCCAGTGATCTGGTCTGATAAGGCCACCCCATGGCAGGGGTTCTGTCCTTGGGGCCACCCCAGGACAGGCAGAGCAATTTGGGGCTGTGGGGAAACCCTAAAACTGTGACTGTGGTCAGGCCTGTGTCCCTGGGGACAGGGATGGCTGGACAAAGAGCCTTTGGTGACAAAACCCCTGGACCAAGGTGTGACCTCCCCTCCAGAGGCCCCTCCCATGGCTCTGTGCTCAGGGCTGGGGCTCTGGCTCGGGGCTCTTTGTGGGGCAGGGGGATGTGAGGGGCAGGAAGGACAAACACCATCAACCTGCAGGCCCTGCCAGCCTCCCAAGGGAGAACCAAAGTGCAGCCCCTGCCAGGAAAGTTCCTCCTGTGGGGCCTCCGGAGGCGCTGCCCAGCCCAGGGCACAAAGGCCTGGGTGCCTGTGGCCCTGCCAGCCCTGCCCAGCCCTTGGCCATCTGTCCTGCAGGCTGTGCCCCCTGGGCGTGCTGCTGGCTGCACATGCCCTGGGGACAGCCCTGGGGACAGGAGCCAAGTGCTCACCTGATGAAGAGGGTGCAGAGGATGAAGATCACCAGCCCCACGATGCTCGGGGCGTCCCACCAGGTTGTCAGCGGCTCGGTGGCCGTGGCTGAGCCAGTGCTGTTCCTCAGCAGCAGCGTGGGGTTACAGTGCCGGCCTGGGGGGACACACGGGTGAGCCCCCGGGGACACGGGGGGACAGACACCCCTGCAGTGAGTGCTCCTGCCCCAGCCATCCCTCCCCCAAGCCCAGGCGGGTCTGGCTTACTCGGCACGTTGGCCAGGGCGGCCCAGGTGACGTAGATGGTGTAGAGGGTGATGAGGGATGCCTGCAGCAGCCCCGAGTGTGGCTGAGCCTCCTGCAAACACAACAGTGGGTGCTGGGGGTGCTCCTGTACCCCAGGGTGACACAGCCCTGGGTGCTCCTGTAGCCTGGGGTGACACAGCCCCAGCCCCCTGAGTGCTCCTGTACCATGGGTGACACAGCCCCAGATGCTCCTGTACCCCAGGGTGACACAGCCCTGGCTGCTCCTGTAGCCTGGGGTGACACAGCCCAAGCCCCCTGGCTGCTCCTGTACCATGGGTGACACAGCCCCAACTGTGGGGTGCTCCTGTACCCCAGGGTGACACAGCCCTGGCTGCTCCTGTACTGGGGGGTGACACAGCCCCAGCTGTTGGGTGCTCCTGTACCCCAGGGTGACACAGCCCTGGGTGCTCCTGTACCCCTGGGTGACACAGCCCAAGCCCCCTGGGTGCTCCTGTACCCCTGGGTGACACAGCCCAAGCCCCCTGGGTGCTCCTGTACCCCAGGGTGACACAGCCCTGGGTGTTCCTGTACCCAGGGGGTGACACAGCCCTGGGTGCTCCTGTACCGTGGGTGACACAGCCCTGGGTGTTCCTGTACCCTGGGGGTGACACAGTCCCAGCTGCTCCTGTGTGCTCCCAGGTGCCTCACCTGGATCTTGGGCAGGATGGACACAACCGAGACGATGAGGCAGAGGATGAGGTTGATGCTGATGAAGGCCTTGCCCTCCGTGCAGCCCTCGGGCTTGGTGTAGTAGACATAGAGCAGCACAACGGCGGCGATGGAGGCGGCGTAGAAGAGGAAGGTGACGGTGCAGAGGGCTGGGGGAGGGAGGACACCAAAGAGGCTGGAGCAGAGCCCTCAGTCCCGGCCAGCTCAGCCTGACCCGGCCCTGGGATGAGCTGAGCCCCAGAAGCGCGGGTGCCCACCAGACCCACCTGCGTACCAGCCCTTGGCACTGCCCTGCTCCGCGTTGTGCAGCCACCGCTGGCTCCAGGAGTGCGCGAAGTCGATGAGCAGCACGAGCTGGATGAGGATGAACAGGAAGGAGCCGACCACGCCAAAGTAAAACCAGACTTGAGGGGAGGAGAAAAACCAGCTGAGAACAAGTGAGACTCAGGGGAGCAGCCCTGGCTTCGATCCCGTGCAGAGGTGCCCAGGAGGGCACGGGCTGCTCCTCACCTGAGGTGAAGGTGCCGTCGGGGATGTAGAAGGCGCCCACCGTGATCCCCACCAGCGCCAGGAACTTGAAGAACCAGAAGCTGTGGGAGGAGAGAGGAGGCATGGTGTGCACCTGGCGGGGACAGGGATGGGGGTCCTGCCCGTGCCCACCCCACACCCCTCACCGAGGGCCCCCCACGCACCCGTTCTGCAGGGCGGCCCGCGGGTCCTTGCTGCTGCGCACGCACACCATGAGCACGGCAAAGAGGCAGAAGAAGGCGGCCATGGCGAAGCCCATGCGATACACGGCCTTGTGGCCCAGGAAGCTGCTGCAGTCCACGTTGGTCTGGACCCCCAGCACCGAGCCACTGCCTTCACAGAAACCGGGGAGCTGAAACAGCAATAGGAGTGTGAGCATCACCTCAGCACATCCCATGGGGATTGAGGGGTGTGGGAAGGTCTGGGTCAGAGATCTGCTGGTTGGATTGAAGATCAGCTTCTCCATTGTGAAGTGGCCTCAGCTGCAGCTGCCCCTGGACCTCTGGAAGTGTCCCAGGCCAGGCTGGACAGTGTAGCCAATTTCTCTTCACAGAGAAAAGCGAGGCACAACTTCCCAAGGACAGCTCTGGGCTTCACATTCTCTGAACCTCAGAGAAAGGAAAAACAATTCTTCTCTCATTTACTGCTGCTGTGCTGTTCACAGGTGGAATCCATGGTGGAAGATTGCTTACCTGAGGGGAATTGGTAACTGGATTTTGGTGTGAGTGTTGTGATCCACTGACCAATTGAATCCAGCTGTGTGTGTGTGTGTGTGTGTGTGTGTGTGTGTGTGTGTGTGTGTGTCTGTGTGTCTGTGTGTCTGTGTCTGTGCCTGTGTGTCTGTGTGTGCCTATGTGTCTGTCTGTGTGTCTGTCTGTGTGTTTGTCTGTGTGTCTGTCTGTCTGTCTGTGTGTCTGTCTGTGTGTGTGTCCATCTGAGTGTGTTTGTCCATCCGAGTGTGTGCGTCCATGTGTGTGTCTGTGTGTGTCCGTGTGTCTGTCTGTGTGTGTCAGGACTGTCAGCTGATGCTCACGAGATTCTGGGCAGTGGAGTGCAGTTGGGTGCTTGGCAGGTTCAGTTTGGATGTAATACAGATGTAATATAGTATAGAACAATATAATAAAATAAAGTAATTAATTAGCCTGCTGATAGATGGAGTCCTCCTCCTCCTCATTCCTCCCCTCATCAGGGGTCCTGTGACAGGACAGGGCTTGGAGCAGCCTGGGACAGCGGGAGGTGTCCCCTCCCATGGCAGGGGGTGGAGGGCTTTGAGCTCCTTTCAACCCAAACCATTCCGTGATTCCACACCCACCACGAGCCCTGGTGCCACCAAGGATGGGCCAGACCACGACTGCCCCAATGCCACTTGCCTGAGGTGACACAGATAAAGCCACCCAGCCAGTCAGTGGAAAGCTGGCATGAGGCCAGCTCTTCCCTAAAGCCCAGCTCAGCTGGCAGAGCTCTGCTCTCTCCACCTGAAGTCCTTGCAAGTCATCAGTTGAACCCCAAAAAATGGGATGTAGGAAACTTTCCTGGGAGACATCTGGGAAAACTAAAAATTCCATGAAAGGATCCCACCGCGTTTTCCCCTCTGTGGAAAACCAGGGCTGGTAATGCCTGCTCCCAGTGAGATGCTCAGAAAAAAGAGGAACAAAAGCACATCATGACTCAAAAATTCCCTCCTTTGATTCAGCCTCAAGTCCCCACCACCAGCTGGGTCATTTCTTCCCAGCGACCTCCAGGAGTTCTTTACCTTGTGCAACTCCTTCTCCACGCCCGGGATTATCATGATGATGGACACGAGGGTGCCGAGGAAGAGGAAGAAGGTGAAGAGGAGGCGGGAGATGGTGGAGTTCTTGGCCGAGGGGCAGCAGCCACAGAGCAGGCACGGGGCAGAGCCACAGAGACACGACACCTGCAAGGAGAGCAGCCCGTGATGAGGGGCAGAAACTGGCCCCAAAATACGAGCCCAGCTTGATCCTTAAGGAGCTCAGCCTGGGAATCCACACTGCTGCCCAGAGCTACTCACAGCACAGCCCACAGCCTGCTGGACCTCGTGGAAATGGCACCAAATTCCCCAAAATGTTGCTGAAAACCGAAAGAGCTGCAGGAACAGCCAGGGTGGAAAATGACACCCGGAGTCTGGAGACACCCAGAGTCTGGAGACACCCTCATGGTTTTTTGCTCCATGCAGGGATCTGGTCAAAGCAAGCCCTGCCCTGCAGGAGCCTCCTTTTTGTATAAAAATGAGGTTTCCAAGACAATTTCAGGCTGCCCTTTCAGTCAAATCCAGGATGGGAAGATATTGGTATCAGCACCACGGGGGAAGCAACTCATCCTGCTGTCCTTCCCCTCTGCAAAGGCCACTTGGCAGGTGGGGAAACTGAGGCACAGCATCCCCGAGAGTCCCCAGTGGGTCCTGGCACCCCAAATCCAGCACGGGCAGTGCTGCCAGTGCACCCCATTCCAGAGACTCCCAGAGCAGGGAAATCCTGGCTGGGGAAACCCAACCTCACTGATACCAAAACACTGGTGGGGGTTTCCTGGGCAGGGCCAGTGCAGAATAAACCTTATTCCCTTGGAACAGCTCCCTCTCTCCTGGGCTTCAGCACAGCAGGCAGGGGAAGGGCCCTGCTCTCTCCTGCTGTTGAGGGATGTGCATGAGCTGTGTGTTTATTATGGCCACGTGCTCCCAAATCAGGGCCTGAGCTCGGTGTTAATGAAGGATGGCTCAGTATCGACTCAAATCCACATTTCTCATGGCTGGAATCAGCTAAAAAATGGACGTGGCAGAAAACAAAACCAGGTGTGCAGCTGCTGTGTGTGGCTCCCTCAACACAAGCGACCACTTCGATGCCCCCAAATCACCAAAGGTGGCTCTGAATATTTTTTAAGCATAAGAACACAATTTTTTGAGAAAAATCCCCTCCTTCCTCACAAGCCAGCCCCACATCTCTGCCCCATGAACAGCTGTGTTGAGCTGATGGTACCCACAGGAGCTGGGGTGGGGGAGAGACCCAAGGGATCCCATGGGAACACTCATCCTGCCCTTCCAGGAGCTGCTCAGAGCCATCACGTCATGTTTTCAGCTTGGAAGCATGGGAAAAAGGCTTTCAATTAGAGACTGCTTCATTTCAGCCTCATTAAATGCACCACGTGCATCTGAGTGCATTAAAATGCACCAGCGTTACTGTATTTCCCCTTCCAATAAAATAAAAATACAGAACAACAACAAAAATCCCTTTAAATGCAGAATGACTGCATCGTCTGATGCAGCAAAGCCCCTGAGTCCACCATCCACACCTCCAGCTCCAACTGAAGCAAAAAGCACCAGTCCCAAAATCAGCAGATTTGAACAGGAAAATCGGGAGGTTTGGTGTTGCTTAGGAAGGTGTGGATTTGGGGGTTGAGACCCTCCCAGCCCACCCCTGCCATGGCAGGGACCCCTCCCACTGTGCCAGGGACCCCTCCCACTGTGCCAGGTGCTCCCAGCCCCAGTGTCCAGCCTGGCCTTGGGCACTGCCAGGGATCCAGGGGCAGCCCCAGCTGCTCTGGCAATTCCAGCCCAGCCCCTCCCCACCCTGCCAGGGAACAATTCCCAATTGCCAAGATCCCATCCAGCCCTGCCCTCTGGCACTGGCAGCCATTCCCTGGCTCCTGTCCCTCCATCCTTGTCCCCAGTCCCTCTGCAGCTCTCCTGGAGCCCCTTCAGGCCCTGCAGGGGCTCTCAGCTCTCCCTGGAGCCTTCTCCTCCCCAGGGCAGCACCCCCAGCTCTCCCAGCCTGGCTCCAGAGGGGCTCCAGCCCTGCAGCAGCTCCGGGGGCTCCTCTGGGCTCTCTCCACCAAGCACAAGGTTTTTGGGAGCCCACAGCATCCCTGGAGGTTTGTTTTGCAGGATGACTCACACACAGCCAGACTCCCTGGTTGCATTTCAGGTTTCACAGCTCTTGCAGCCGCTGAGGTAACGAGATACAGCATCCCCATCCCACTGCTCTGCTCTGCCACACGGGAATCCTGTGGATTCCTTTTGGGATATCCTTTTAGGATCACTCCCTGAAAGCTCCTTCCCAGTGAAGCCGAGGAACCCCTTGTGCCCCACGCTGACCCCTCCAGCTGCCTGGGCACTCCTGATTCCAGTCTTTTTCTTTAAAAAACAATGGTTAACAGCAAGGAAGACACTCCCAGCAGTGCTGGGCACTCTGATTCTCCTTCCAAAGACTTTTAAAGCTGCCCCAAAATGCGAACACAGTGAAGGGACAAAGAGCAGGATTGAAAAAGCCAGCGAGGGAAGTGGCTGCAGCAGCAGGAGAGCCGAGGGTTAATGAGGAAGTGTCGGTTTTCAGCTGCTGGTGGATGATTAAACTCTCCGATTTCAGAGAGAACTTCCTCCTTGAGTGCAGCTCACCTCAGCGGGGCTCGCACGCGTCAGGGCTGCTCCCATCCCTCCTGCCCAGGGCCCGGGAGAGCACGGCCAGAACGGGACAAGGGACGGGGCACATGGGCCCCAAATACACCAAAACAGCAACAGCACCCCAAAAACTGCACCCCAAATACACCCAAACAGCAACAGCACCCCAAAAACTGCACCCCAAATACACCCACACAGCAACAGCACCACAAATACACCCAAACAGCAACAGCACCCCAAAAACAGCGCTCCAAATACACCCACACAGCAGCAGCACCCCAAAAACACCCATACAGCAACAGCACCCCAAAAAACAGCGCCCCAAATACACCCATACAGCAACAGCACCCCAAATACACCCATACAGCAACAGCACCCCAAAACAGCACCCCAAAAATATCCATATAGCAACAGCACCCCAAAACAGCACTCCAACAATTTCACCCCGACAACAGCACCCAAACTCCACCAGCCCAACACCACCCTCCCAAAAAGATCATCCAGCAGCATCACCCCAAACCCCAAACCAGCAGCATCACCCCAACACCAATGCTAAAACACCCCCCTAACACCACACTGACACCAACCTACACCACCAGCGCAGTTACATCATCCCAACAACACAACAACAGCCCCACTACACCAACACCAGATCAACTGCAGCAACCCAGCTACACCAACCCAACAACACCAACCCAACAACACCAACACCAGATCAACTGCAGCAACACAACAACACCAACCCAACTACACCAACCCAACAACACCAACCTAACACAACTGACTGAACTACACCAGTCCAACACCACCAGCCCAAAAACACCACCCCAACAACACCAAGACAAACCACCAGCCCAACTACACCACCCCAATTACATCATCCCAACTCCACCATCACAACACCACCCCAGCATCACCCCAAGAACACCAACCCATCCCAACAGCCCAACTACACCAACACCAGCCCAACACGACTGACCAAACTACAACCAACAACACCAACCCAAAACAGCCACCCAACATCACCCCAACAACCCTGACCCACACCACCAACCCAACTACACCACCCCAAATACATCCTCCCAACTACACCATCCCAAAAACAACAGCCCAACTACACCAGTCCAGCATCACCCCAACACCAACCCAGCTACACCACCCCAACAATACCAACTCAAACATACCCAGCCAACATCACCCCAAACCACCAAGCCACACCACCAACCCAACTACACCACCCCAACAACAGCCCAACTACACCAACACCAGCCCAACACAACCAGCCAAACTCCACCAGCCCAACATCAACCCAAAAACACCCAGCCAACATCAGCCCAACAATATCAACCCACACCATCACCTCAACATCAACCCAAGAACACCAGCCCCACTATGTCACCCCGGTACCAACTCAAAAACATCCATCCAACATCACCCAAACACCACCAAGCCAAGTACACCACCCCAACTACACCAACCAACCTACACCAGCCCAACAACATCACCCCAACAACTGCAACCCAAAAACACCCACCCAACACCACCCCAACAGCACTGACCCACAGCACCACCCCAACAACACCAACACGACAACACCAACACGACAACACCAACACGACAACACCAACACGATAACACCAACACAACAACACCAACACGACAACACCACCCCAGTTACACCACTCCAACTACACCACCCCACCACAACTCAACTACACCACCCCAGTTACATCACCCCAACTACACCATCCCATCACAACCCAACTACACCACCCCAATTACACCACAACCCAAATACACCATCCCAGTAACATCACCCCAGCTACACCACCCCAACTACACCACAACCCAATGACACCACTCCAGTTACATCACAACCCAACTACACCATCCCAATTACACCATCCTAGTTACACCACCCCAGATACACCACCCCCCCCGCCAGCTGCCTTCACCCCAGCACTCCCAGGTACACCCAGAGTGAGTCAACCCAAAGCCATGCCGAGCAGCCACTGTTTGTCTGCTGCCAAATTAACGAGCAGCAGGTCTCGGACTACCCACCCTCCCAGGTACTCACGCACCACCCCATCCCCAGGTCATCAGCACCCACCCCATCCCCTCAGGTCAATCAGCACCATCCAACCCACCCTTCCCCAGGTCAATCAGCACTCACCCACCCCATCCCCAGGTTAATCAGAATCACCCACCCCATCCCCGGGTCAATCAGGACTCACCCACCCCATCCCCAGGTCAATCAGCACCCACCCCATCCCCAGGTCAATCAGCACCCATCCCACCCCATCCCAGGTCAATCAGCACTCACCCACCCCATCCCCAGGTCAATCAGCACTCACCCCATCCCCAGGTTAATCAGGACTCACCCACCCCATCCCCAGGTTAATCAGCACCCATCCCACCCCCATCCCCAGGTCAATCAGGACACATCACCCCATCCCCAGGTCCCAAGCTAGCCACCCACCCCATCCCCAGGTCAATCAGCACTCACCCACCCCATCCCCAGGTCAATCAGCACCCATCCCACCCCATCCCCAGGTCAATCAGCCCCACCCACTCCCAGTCAATCAGCACCCACCCCATCCCCAGGTCAATCAGCACCCATCCCACCCCATCCCCGCAGCCTGGGGGCCTTCCTGCCTGGCAGGTGGCCTTGGATAGGTGCCACAAGTTCGAGTGTCCCCAGGGGGTGTCTAAGGACTGGCCAAGCCTCCAGGCTCTGCTGTGGCTGGGGCAGCATTCTGCTGGTAACCCCAAGCCTGTCACCCAGGAAGGGAGCTCAGAATGACCTCACTGCTCATGGCAGCCGTGGGCAAAGCCTGGAGGACCACAGGAGGCAGGGACAGAGAAATTCTCTTTGTGAGTCAAGGTTTCACTCAGCTTGTAGTGGGAAAGCGCTGAAGGAAGGCTTGGCAATCTCGTGGTGCTGTGACTCAAGGGATGCAGGCAGAGCAGAAGGAGTTAGTCAAGATGTTCTTGTTAAAAATAACAATTAAAAAAAAAAAAAAAGGATTAGGGGGGTTTTCAGTTTGGTTTGGGTTTTTTTCAGTGTTGTGGTTCTTCAGCTCAGACCGGTGTTAGAACAGCCCCACCAACCAGGCCCACTTGAAGGAACAACAAAATTAAACAAAAGCTTGTTAAAAGTAATTATTTTTAATAATTACACAGACTAGGGGGAATGTGTCATTCAGTTTGGGTTTTTTTCAGTGCTGTTCTTCAGCTCAGACCAGATGTACAAAACCAGCCCCTTCATCAACGACTTCCACAGGAAGGAACAGGAAAATTAAACCTATACAGTGACTCTATTGTAACCACAGTCTGAGCCACAACAGTTTTTTGGGGGAAAAAAAAATCCAGAATTCATACAGAAACCTCCACAGCCCTGCACTGGAGTAACTCCCTGCTCTCCCAGTACCTGTCCCTAAGGAAAAGCACAGGAATGTGTGACAGAGCGGGGATTTGCAGACTCCCTCCCTCCATCCCTCATTTCCAAACATCCTGTTCGTTAAACCTCCAGCACTCAGAGGTCAAGTTACAAAACAGGTCCCATTCCCAGGTTTCCAGGCCGGCAGCTCCCAGGCTGGTTCCACTGCCCTGCCCTGGCTCTGTGCCCACAGGTGAGGCACTGCCAGGGCAGGAAGTGCTGCTGTGGGCAGGTGCCTGCGTCACCTGAACCACACACTCCACGTCACAGGGCACAGCACCCCGAACACACAGCCCTGGGCCATGGCACCCCAAACACCCAGCCTGTGCCTGCCCTGGGCCATGGCACCCCAAACACACAGCCTGTGCCTGCCCTAGGCCATGGCACCCCAAATCACACACCCTGCAGGTACCCTAGGCCATGGCACCCCAAATCACCCACCCTGGGCCATGGCACCCCACACACAGCCTCCTGCACCCCTGTCCCAGCTCCTTCTCTTCCTCCATCCCTACTTGGGGCTCAGCAGAGGGACCAGGCAGGACCCCCAGCTTCTCATTGCGTGGTGGGGCCAAGACCCCCCAGTCCTCCAGATCCAGCAGGACACGGCTGCTCTGGCTTCCCACCTCCCCCAGGCGCCCCGGGGTGCACCACCCACTCCATTCCCCTCCACCACGGGCCCCAGAGCCCTCTGGAGTGAGCTCTGGGACTCCCATGGATACCCCGGCTGCAGTGGGATCCCCTGCTCCGACAATCCCCCACACCCCTGCAGCCACCGAGGGATGCACCCCCTGAACCCCCCCATATCCAGGGGTGCAGCTCCTGCGTGTGCCCCACATCCCCCTTGTACACAGAGGTGCATCCCCCAGGGGTACCCTACATCACCCCCCCGGCATCCTCTGGACCCCTCCGCGTTCGGGTGTAGCGGGGCACATCCCCGGGGTGTCCCTCAGCCCCTCCCCGTGTCCCCTGGTCCCCCCTCCGGACGCGCAGCGGCCCCGACTCGCCCGCCGTGGGCCGCGCCCGCCGCTGCGGCACCGCGACAGCGCCGGTGCCCCGCGCTCCCCCCGCTCCGGGCGGGCACTCACGCAGCTGAGCAGGGAGCAGACCCCGAGACAGGCCCCCATCGTGCTGCCGCCGCTCCCGGCTGCCGCTCCCGGCTCCCGGTCCCCTCCGCCGCCGCCGCTCTGGCTCCGCCCGGACCGGGGAGCTCGGGGCGGCCGCGCCTCCCGCACCTCCCCCGGGGCGGCCCCTACGGCGGCGGAGGGAGCGCCAGGGGAGTGCGGTCACACTCTCGCCCTCAGGGGAGTCCCTCCAGGGCTCTTGCACCCTCACTCCACCCTCCTCTCCATCCTCTCCATCCTCGCCATCCTCTCCATCCCCCTGCCTCGCCCTTTCATCGTCCTCCTCCCCGCTCCGTCCCCGGCTACCGCCGAGGGGACCCCACCCGCACCATGGGGACATCGCCAGGACTGGGGGGATGGCCAGGAGCCCTGTCTGGGCTGGAAACAGCCCGCGGGAAGGGGTCATGGAATTCCAGAAGGGTTTGGTGGGAAGGGACCTCAAAGCTCATCCCATCCCACCCCTGCCATGGCAGGGACCCCTCCCACTGTGCCAGGGACCCCTCCCACTGTGCCAGGGACCCCTCCCACAGTGCCAGGTGCTCCCAGCCCCAATGTCCAGCCTGGCCTTGGGCACTGCCAGGGATCCAGGGGCAGCCCCAGCTGCTCTGGCAATTCCAGCCCAGCCCCTCCCCACCCTGCCAGGGAACAATTCCCAATTGCCAAGATCCCATCCAGCCCTGCCCTCTGGCACTGGCAGCCATTCCCTGGCTCCTGTCCCTCCATCCTTGTCCCCAGTCCCTCTGCAGCTCTCCTGGAGCCCCTTCAGGCACTGGGAGGCTGACTGGCGCCTCAGGAAGTTCCACAAGGTGAAAGGGCAAGGTTTTGGCCCTGGAGAGAACAATCCCAGACTCCAATATGTGGTGGAGAGCATTCAGCTGGAAAAGAGCTCCAGGAAAGGCCCTGGGGTTGCTGCTGGGCCCCGGGGCAGCACGAGGCAGCAGCGAGTCCCTGCTACAGAGGGTGACAGTGTCCTGGGCTGGTCAGGCCGAGGGAGGGGATCCTGTGGTCAGCACTGGTGAGGCCACCCCAGAGTGTTGTGTCCAGTTCTGGGCTCTCCAGAGCAAGAGAGACGTGGGTGAGCTGGAGAGACGCCAGCAAAGGTTCACGAAGGTAATTAAGTGTCAGGAGTATCCCATGTGTGAGGAAAGGCTGGGAAGCTGGGGCTGATCGGCCTGGGGAGGGGTTTGGGGGATCTCACTGACATATAGAAACACCCACTGCTCTGCCAAGCCACTGGAGGGGTTTGTCAGTTTGGCTGAGCTTGGCTTCCCCCGACCTGTCATCCTTAATGTGCCTGGAAATGCTTCCCAGGATTAGCTCCACCACCTTCCTAGGGACTGAGGAGAGGCTGATGTGTGCAGCTCCCTGGCTCCTCCCTGCCCTTCTGCAAGGTGGAAGGGACATTTGGTTTCCTGCAGCCTTCCAGACTCTTCTCTCCATCCCCAGGAGCAGTGAAAGGTTGTTAAGAGCAGCCTCACAACGCCACCAGTCCCTCCCTCACCGCTCAGGGCGACCCAGCAGGACTGAAATGGGTTTCAGTTGCTGAAGCCTGCCCTGGTCTGAATCCTCCCCCACAGAGGATCTGTCTTCCCTGGTGCAGCCTTCCCCTGTGGGATCTCTGGATTCTCTGGAACCTGAAAATGAGGCTGGCAAGGGACAAAGGCAGCATTCCTTTGCTCTGCCTCAGCCATTCCCCACTATTGTAGTCACAGAGAATGCCCTGATGAAGGCAGGAATGATGGATCTGACTCCATCTTCTCAGAGGGCTGATTTATTATTTTATGATACTGTATTATATTAAAGAATGCTATACCAAACTACACTAAAGGATACAGAAAGGACACAGACAGAAGGATAAAAGATAACAATGAAACTCCTGACTCTCTCCAGAGTCTGACACAGCCTGGCCCTGACTGGCCAGAGAGTGAAAACAGCTCCCAGCAGAATGCAATGGAACAATCACCTGGGGGTGAACAATCCCCAAACACATTCCACATGGGCACAGCACAGGAGAAGCAAATGAGATCAGAATTGTTTTCCTTTTCTCTGAGGCCTCTCAGCTTCCCAGGAGAAAAATCCTGGGTGAAGGAATTTTTCCAGAGGATGAGAATGCCACACCCCACCTCACAGAGCAATGGACCCGTGTTTTACCTCACCTCAGTTTTCCTCCTGCAGGAGCCCTTCTGGCTGGATTTGACACCACACCGTCCAGCTCCAGCATTCCCACCACCCCCAGCCCACCCAGCAGCCTGATCCCACTCCCCCCCAGGGCCAGACCCGGGTCAGGGGGCTGAGGGTGGCACAGAGCAGGTTTTTCCTGCTCTTCCTGCCCAGCCAGAGCCTGGCATGACCTCCCAGGGCAGTGAGTGCTCTGTCATACACAATTCAGGGCTGGGATAAACCGGGAGGTGCCAGCCCACATCCAGACCCTAAATTTAGACAGAGGAGAAAGTCCATGAGTATGTGACAGCAGCAGACTCGGGGGCACAGGGCTGGGGCCACATGTCCCCTGTGTCCTTGAGGAAGAGGAGGGTGTCACACTTCTTGCTCCAGAGGTGAAGCTCCGGGCTTTGGCCCCTGATCAGCAGTTGGCAGAAATCCGTAAAGGATTATCTGAGCCTCTGTGGGCTCCCAAAATCTGCTGGCAGGGCACGACCCTGCAACAGGAGAGGTCAGCACCCGAAAACTGCGCTCTGATCTCAGCTGCTCTCAGGTTTCTCCTTTCCGGAGGCGCTGGGCGGGCACATCCTGCCCCTGGCACGGGTCTGGCAGCGCCCGCGGCCCCGGGGCGCACCGGGCTGGCTCTGACACAGCCCGGCACGGCTCAGGGGGTCTGGCAGCTCCCGTCTCCTGCTGGCTGGGTGTCAGAGCCCTGTGACATCCGCCGCGGGAATGTCCTTCACTCCCTGTCCCCTCGGAAGGACAAATTGGCCGGGCAGGTGTTTGTCCCCTCGCTCCTGCTGTCCTTGCAGGCACATGAGCTCGCTGGCACGCCAGGAACAGGAATCCTTCCGTGCACCCTGGAGGGACCAGTCCCGCCCCCGTCACTGTCCCCTGGTCCCTTTGATGATGCCACCAGATGGCAGTGCCGGAGTGAGGCACTGCCCGACACCGGGGACGGTCACCGCCCTCCGTCCCTGCCGCGCCCGGAGCGCCACGGGCACGGCTGCCACAGGGAGAGGGTCCCCACCCGCCTGGCAGCGGTGTCCCCCACCAGAGGCCACCCTACTGCCACCCTCCCCAGCATCAGCCCCCCGGTGACCCCGTGTCGATGTCCCCGTGTCGATGTCCCCGTGTCGATGTCCCCTTCCAGGGAGGGGCTGTGGGCAGCGAGGGCCGCCCCAGGCCCGGCGGGACCAGCGCTGTGACAGCCGTGTGACAGCAATGTCACAAGTGACAGGGCCGTGACGGGCCCCGCACAGAGCAGTGTCACCTCACCCCGCACACAGGGAAATGCGGGATGGCACCAGGGCCCAGGGACACGGGGCTGCCTGCAGCCATGCCAGCCCGTGTGCCACTGCTGGGACCATCCCTGTATCCCAAGAAAACTCCTTTTTTCCCCCTCTGCTTCTTCTCCTGCATCCCCCAGCATCCCCCAGGCATCTTTCCCCCGGTGTGACTCATGAGGGCACCCAAACCCTCAAATAAGGTTCCTGAGGGCTCAGGGACCATTCCTGCCCCCGTGGGGGGCTGTGGGGCTGGGGGAGCAGGGCCAGGAGCAGCCTGCCAGGGATGCCTGGGAAAACAAACCCTCTCATGTGACTGTATCTGGGACAATACCAGCTTAGCTGTGGGTGCAGCCAGCAGGAATCCTGCTGCTCCCGAGCCCTGCTGGTCATGGATAAACCTACATTAGAGCAATTAATGATAATTAATAATTGGGACTGCATTTAGAAAAGCAGCTAAAGCCAGCAATGCTCTCCAAAGCATTGGCCAGACAGGGAGATGCAGCCGTGGCACAAGGTACCATTTTGGGGTGGTGGGTTTGGGGTTGACAAACCCCTGGTCTGTGGGGCTGCCCTGCCTTTGGCATCCTGGGGGCTCTGGGCTGGGATTTAGGGCACACAGGACCCTTCCCCTCAGCCCCCAGCTGCAATCAGGCCCATCCCAGCCTTGGGGGTTGGGGGTCCCCCTTCCCACCCTGTGCTGCAAGGAGGGGCAGGAACGGAGCCCCCCAGGTGCCTTTGCTCAGCTCTGCTGCCTCCCTCGGGGTCTGAAGCCCCCAGGTGAGAATGGGGACAGGGACAAGGCCAGGCTGGCATGGGAAGGGTGAGTGCAAAAGGGCTGAGATGGAAGCACCCCCTTCCCCTGCTCCGAGGGTGCCTCTGAGACAGGCGGGGAATTGTTTTCCCACTGAGCTGCTCTGTGATCAACAGAGACACCCACGGGAGCAGTGGGCAGCTGCTGGGCCTTGAATTACAGCCAGCCAGGGTGTTCAGGGTCACAGGAGCTGGGATTCAGACCGGGGGGAACGAGGGGATGATTTTCAGGAGGAACACTGCAGGAATCTGCAGAACCTTCTGTGCCTCAGCTCCTTTGTTCTCCATTTCATCCACCAGGACCCTCCTGTCTTCCCAGCCCAGAACAGCTCCAATCCCAGAATTGTGGATAACAGAATGTCCCGAGCTGGAAATCCCCAAGGATCATCAATCCCAGCTCCTGTCCCAGCCCGGGCATCCCTGGAGCAGTGTCCAAAGGCTCCTGGAGCTCTGGCAGCCTCGGGGCTGTGCCCATTCCCTGGGGCACCAGCCCAGCACAGGAGCCTGATGGAGCCCCAGAAAACCCTCAGAGCCCTCTGACAGCCTTCCCACCCCTGGCATTGCTCCTGGCAAACTCACTGAGCAACCAGGACCCTCTTCAAGGACCTTTTGCCAGTTTGAGATGTCTCAAAGGCCACTGGGGTGACACAGAGGCTGAGGGGCTGTCACTAAACCTGTCCCTTGTCATGTGCTGGGGTCTTCTCCCCACAGCCCCTCCCATCCAGGGGGATAAGGGGCTGGAAATGCTGTCCTTGAATCCTGTCACCCTGATTTTTTAAAAGATTTTCCAAGCCTTCTGATGTTTACATTCTTGTAACGAACTTTCTCACACACTTGATGTAAATAACTCATTGTTTTGCACTCTTTTATGAAAGAGGAGAAATTTGATGGACTGTTGGTTTGTCCAGTGTCACTGGAGAGGTGGCACTGTCACCCTCCAATCCAGTGTCACTTTTAAAAACTACAAATGTTAGAGTCAGAAATTAAGAAGTCCCTTTTACCTTGAAAAGAGCAGCGTGTCTGCATCGTGTCACTTTGTGTCCTACAGTGACAGAATCCTGGATTGTCCTGGGCTCCCAGACACAGGGACAGGCTGGGAAAGCTGCAGTGCCTCCCCACTGAGCTCGGACAGATGCTGTTTGTCTTTCTGCTGGCGAGGCCCAGACGCCTGCCTGGTGATGGATGGCACTGTCACAGCAGAGATTCTGTGCTGGCACAACCACTGGGTCTCTCATGGGCTGGAAAATTTGGGGGGTTACTCCACCGTGAGCCGGTTTCTTCCCCAAGGATCTGAGTCCCAGAGGTGGTGGGGTGGGGACCCTGCAGGAGGAAGCAGCAGGGTGAGATGTCCTTGCTCTGATGTCCTCCATCCACCTGGCAGGAGGAGCTGCTTCTTCCCTTTCCTTCTGCTGCTCCTGCTTGGATCCTCAAGGCTTGAGCCCCTCAATTTTCTTTCCTGGTGTCCAAAGCCACCCAACATCAGCCATTGTCACCCAACATCATCCAAAGTCACCCAACATCACCCAAAGCCACCCAACATCACCCATCACCCAAAGCCACCCAACATCACCTAAAGCCACCCAACATCACCCAATGTCACCCAAAGCCACCTAACATCACCCAAAGCCACCCCAAGTCACCCAAAGCCACCCAATGTCACCCAAAGCCACCCAACATCAGCCAGTGTCACCCAAAGTCACCCAAAGCCACCCAACATCAGCCAGTGTCACCCAAAGTCACCCAAAGCCACCTAACATCACCCATTGTCACCCAACATCACCCAAAGCCACCCAATGTCACCCAAAGCCACCCAACATCACCTAAAGCCACCCAACATCACCCAATGTCACCCAAAGCCACCCAATGTCACCCAAAGCCACCCAAAGTCACCCAACATCACCCAATGTCACCCAACATCACCCAAAGTCACCCAATGTCACCCAACATCACCCAAAGTCACCCAAAGTCACCCAATGTCACCCAAAGCCACCCAAAGCCACCCAACATCACCCAAAGTCACCCAACATCACCCAACATCACCCAAAGCCACCCAATGTCACCCAAAGCCACCCAAAGCCACCACCCTTCCTCCAAACTCCCTCCCAGGCCCCCCTGAGCCCCTCCAGGCGTTCCCCACGTCCCCTGGCTGACAGGACATCTCCAGCTGGGTGCACAGGGGCCAGGGCAGTGCTGTGGGGATGGAAACCTGGGAGAGCTGCCCAGGGCACGTGTGGGCTCGGAGCCTCTTCATCTCTGCAGCCTTAACGATTCTCCCTCGGAGAAGGGTTAATGAGCCATGGGGATCCAATTAGACTTCTCTGCTCGACCTTTCACCTCCTTCTTGCCAGTTAAAACCAAAAAGAGAAAAAAAAAAACCCCACAAGTGGAGGCGTGGAGACAATTAGATCGGTGTCTGTTTCATGAGTTCATGGATCCAGCAGGAATATCCCTGTTTGACAGGCGGGGAAGAGCCGAGCTGAGCCCAGCCCGAGCCCCGTGCCCGCTCTGCAGAGCCTTTGTGGGGCGCAGAGGAGCCCTCCTGGATTTGGGATTTGCTGCCTGCGCCCTGTGGGCTCCAGGGCTGTTCTTTGTTAGCCACAGCAGCCAGCCGGCCTTTCCCGCCGTGTTTTTCCAGGATCAGGGATCCTAACCAGCTCCAGATGCTCCCGATGGGTGGGAGCCCCGCAGAGAGCCGCGGGCTGGGAGCAGAGCCGGCGCTCCAGGGCGGGGAGAAGCGCCTGGAGCCCGGCGGGAGCGCCAGCGGTCACCTGGGGCAGCGCGGGGTGACAGATGCCACCAGCGCGGAGCTGGCGGTGTCCCCCCGGTGCTGGCAGCCCCCCCGGGCCGCCGAGGCTGCGGCGGCGCTGCCAAGCCCCACGTGGCCGTGCCGAGCAGATTTTGCTTGGCTGCCTGGGCTATATTTAGCCGCCTGTAAAAAGGGGTTAGCGAGCAGCGCTGGAGCCAGTGGCACAGCTAAGAATGTCAACGTAAGAGCAGCCAGGGATAAAAAAAGCCCAGGCCGGGCGCTGGGAGCTTTGCACAAATCCCCGCGGCTGCGGGAGCTGGAGGCGGGCTGTGCCCGCATCTCCGCCAGCACCGGGCAGTGGCCACTCCCTGTCCACCCACCTGGGGCTCCTCGCAGTTTTCAGACCGGTTTGCAGCGTCCCTGAGCTCAGCTGGGCACTCAGGGGTTGGAATCTGGTGGGTTTGGTGAAACCCCCGAGCTCTGGGCGCGGGTGTCCCCTCTGTGCACAGGCAGGAGGCACAAGGTGCTCCCCGAGCTGGGAGGGTTTTGTGAGGCTCCACATCCCCATCCAGGCATCTGGAAGTTACTGGAGCATGAAAAATAGATTTGAGCGCTTCATTTTTGCCCATGAACACATTTTTTTGGGGGATGCTGCCTTTCTGTTCGGTTAACTCCAGCACACCTTTCCTCCCAAGGCTCCCCTCACCGCCCTGATCTGGCCCCTTAAAGCAAGAACGGGGCAAATCCCACCACATCCCAGCTCTTCCTATCCCAGCTCTTCCCATCCCAGCTCTGCCAGCCCCATCCCAGCTCTTCCAGCCTCACCCCAGCTCTTCCTGTCCCAGTTCTTCCCAAGCACCTCTTCCTGCCCCATCCCAGCTCTTTGCACCCTATCCAAGTTCTTCCACCCCATCCCAGCCCTTCCAACCACATCCCAGCTCTTCCCATCCCAGCTCTTCCCATCCCAGCTCTTCCCAGCCCCATCCCAGCTCTTCCCAGCCCCATCCCAGCTCTTCCAGCCCCATCCCAGCTCTTCCCATCCCAGATCTTCCCAGCCCCATCCCAGCTCTTCCAGCCCCTCCTGTGCTGCTCTGAGCTGTCCTGACCTTGCCTGGGCTCACTCCTGCCTGTGCAGCCCAGGCTGTGCCCAGGAATGTGGGATTCCAGCCAATCCCAGAGCCAATGCACAGGCAAGGTGGTTTCCTGAGCTAATTCCCAGAAATAATTTGCACGTTCTGCTGGTCCACTGGGGCAGGGGATGAATATTTTGGTGGCTGAGCCCCGAGAGAGGCACTTTGAGTCATCCAATGCCCCCTTTTTCCCCCAGCTCCTGTGATGAGCTGGCAGCAGGATGAGCCTGGGGCTGGGATTGGGTCTGGCTGTGGGATTCACCTCGCCTTGGGGTCAGGAGGGAGCTTCTGCTGCAAAAACAGCAGCAAATCATTCTTTTGGTTGAAATTTTCCATTCTGCCGGGGACAGCGAGGCTGCAGATGAGTTACAAAGACCTGTGCAACTCACTGCAGATATTCCAGCTGCCCTGACTGCCTGAATTAGGGAATAAAATCAGGAAAAGCAGCTGGTGTGCTGTCCCCCAGCGGGGCAGGATGCTCTGGGCAGGGCTCACGCTGCGGGGGGAGGATCTCCAGACGCTCCCTGATGTCCTGGGGGCAGATGGAGCTGCAGAATCCCTGTGCCCTGTGAAGGACAGGGCGGAGCAGCACACTGGGATGCAGATGGCAGAGTCCTGGAGCACGGAGGGTGCCTGGGAAGGGCACTGCTGCAGCTCTGAGATGGCCAGACTCTGCTCAGTGTGACGCCCCAGCCGGCCTGGTGACAAATCTTCTCCCTGGGAGCTCTTTGCTGGCATTTTCCCTCTGCTTTGAAATCCTGCAGGCAAGGAAATGCTCTCGCTGCCTTTGCCCCTGAGATCTCACAGGCAGGAAGGTTTTCCCTGAGGGCTGAGGGTGTTTCCTGCAGGTCCATCCCTCAGGAGCCACCTCCATCACTCCAGGGTGGCCTCGAGGCCGTGTCCTGCTGGAGCTCATGGAAAGTCCCAGCCCCCAGCCAGGGAACAACTTGCAGGTCCCCAAACCCTGTGACCCGTGTCCCAAAATAGCCCCTTAAGGGAGGCACTGACGCAGCCCCTGGGCTCAGGAATGACATTGCCTGCGTCACCTTGTCCCCAGCAGGGGCTCAGCAGGCTGGAAATCGCAAAGGTGCATCTAAAAGGGGAACAGCAAAGGGCTGCTCTCCCCCAGCAGTGCCTTTTAGCCCAGATCAGAGCCCACAGTGCTGGGCAGGGGAGTGGAAAACAGCTCTGCTCCCTCCCTGATGCCTCCAGGAGCACCAGGAGCTGCTGGACCTGCAGCAGCCCGAGGGTCTGTGGGGATTATTGACCCTCCTGCCCCAGGGGTATAAAGCAGCTGGGCAACAGCAGCAGAACAGATTCCTCCTGACTGATTTTCTCCCAGTTCTGGATCCTGGGTTTTTGGGGAAAATAGGATTTAGAGCAGAGCAGGGAGCACTCTGAGCCCATCCTCGGTGGCTTCACATCCCTGATAGACCAATCAAGGCTCTCCCAAAGCTCGGGAGGGCACAAATGATAGATTTTAGGCCCCCCCATCAGCAGGGAAGCTCACCCTGCTGGGAGCATCCTGGGAAGAGGATCCCGAGGTGTGCAAAGCCCCAGAGCAGCAGCTGGAGCAGCAGAGGGAACACAGAGCAGCCTTTGCCCCCACACTGGGGCAGCACCACGGCACTGGCCTGGGCCAGCTCCCAGTGGGAGCTGCCTGAGCAGGGAATGATTTTGGAATAATTTTTCCTTTCCCAACCGCTGTCCTGGATCCCTGGGGTTTGTGCCCAAGAGTTCTGGGAGCTCCAGCTGGGGCTCTGGGCTGCTGCTGCTCGGCTTGCCCTGGATGCAGGAGGGTTGGGAGAGGTTATTCCTTGCTAGCACTGCACTGGCAGGATATGGAGGCACTCAGACACCTCTGGTGTGCCTCAGTTTCCCCAGCTTCACCAGCCCAGCCATCCCAAAGGATCACGGTGGGGAGGGAATTCAGCCTCGGAGGAGGTGGATGCGGTGTGGCTGCCCTTCAGCTGTCCCAGGGCAGAGCACCCGCCGGGGCCGCTCGGGAGCTGCAGGGAGGGAGAACTCTCCAAGGTGCTCCGAAGCACAGCGAGCTCTCCTCCCGTCCCTTCCCACGCCCGCAGCGTCGCCCCCTCCCTCCCAGCCGTCCCCTCGGCCCGCGACAGCAGTGTCACATCCGATCGGGTGCCAGGCAGGATAAACATCGCCGCTGCTCGGCCCGGCACTGCTCCGGAGAGGGGAGACAGTCAAGGAGAAAGCGGAGCGTGAGCAGCTAAAAATAGCGGCTGGCGAAGGCTCCGCTCCCCGCCGGCCGCGCGGGAGCCGCCACCGCCCGTCCCCGCCGTCAGCGGCAGCGCCACCCGTGTCCCCCCCGGCTGCCGGGCACGGCGGCAGCAGCTCCTGCCGAGCTTTTGGGGTTCAGGGGTACCAGAGGCGAACACCGGCCGTGTCCTGGTGGCGGCCGTCCGTGTCGCTGTCCCCTGGCGCAGCCGAGGCTGGCCCGCTGCTGGCTGCGGGGCTCGGGGAAGCATCGCCCGTCCGGGACAGCAGCACCGCTGCGGTGTCCCCACGAGCTCCAGGGGAAGGGACAGGATGGACACCGCGCTCCGAGTGCTGAGCATCACCCGTGGCCATCGGCGGCGAAAGGAGCTTGGCCAGAGCCGGGAATTTGGGATCACGCCCCAGCCCCGCTCCTGCTGGGAGCAGCGTCCCCCTGCAGGGATGGGGACCCTGTCACCCGCGGGCTCCCTTCCAAAGCACACCCCGCTGCCCCAGCCTGGGGACAGCAACCTTCAGGGCCGGGAGGGACATTTTGGAGCCTCTCACCAACCCCACGTGTTTCCCAGTGGCAGGGATGCCGATGGAAGCGTTGGGAGGTGGTCACTGCTCCTGGCTGGAATTCCAGGCAGTTTTAATTCCCGCTCTGCCTCCCGCACCTCGCTTCCCTGACCCAGCTCGGGGCTGTGGGTGAGAACCCCCATCTCACACCCTCGGCGTTGGCCGTGTCCCTCCCTCAAGGTGACACCGGTGTCAGGCCAGGAGCAGCTGGTGGCATCTGCTCCGCGCCCAGGCTGTGCCCAGGCTGTGCCCAGCGGGGCCGTGCCCTGATCCGCTGGATTTGCCAGCTGCAGTCAGGGTCTCCCAGCCCCCCGCCCCCTCCCCCACCCACCACATGCCACACGGGTGCAGCCACGGATTTTTAAATTGGTTTTTTTCCCCCAAAGATTGGGAGCCTGTCATTGATTTTGGCCGCACTAAATGGAGCTGTGTGGGTTGGGGTCAAACTGTCCTGGTGGGGGAGCAGAGCCCCCTCAACGCACCCCCTGGGGGGCTCTGCAGCCGGGGAGCAGAATCCAGAGGAAATCGGAGGGAAAATTTCTCATTTCCCCGAGCAGGGCTGGTGGCCACGCCGGGCTGCGAGCCCCCGGCCCGGGCTGGGGGTCCAAGCGGGGCAGAGTCACCCGGAGCTCGGGACCCGGGGGGAAGGCACAGCCCTCCCTCCCCTTGTGTCAGCGCGGGGGGACGCGGGGACACGGCAGCCCGGGGGGGGCCGAGGGGCGGCCCCGGCGGCGGGAGGAGGGGGGGCGGCGGGCGGGGCCGGCGCTGGGTCCCCCCCGCGCCGAGCGGGGGCCGGGCCGGGCGGGAGCGGCGGCGCTGGGCGGGCGGCGGCGGCGGCGGCTCGGCCCCGGGTGCCCCAGGGCCGCCTGGAGCCGGAGGCTTCCCCGCGGCTCCTGCCGAGCGCGGAGCATCCTTCCCCCTGCAGCCGGGCTGGCACCGGCACCGGCATCGGCATCACCACCGGCACCGGCATCACCACCGGCACTGACACCGGCATCACCACCGGCACTGACACCGGAATCAGCATCAACAGCGGCGCCGGCGTCGCCCCCGGCACCGACATCCCCATCGCCCCCGGCACCGGCAGCAGCATCAACACCGGCACCGGCAGCAGCATCACCTTCGGTGTCACCATCACCACCGGCCTCGGCACCGGCACCGGGATCGCCGCCAGCACCAGGTGAGCGGCTGGTGGCTGCTGGGTGCAGGTGACGTGGTGGCACCGAGGCCCTGGGCCACCACGGGGAGTGCCCTGGGCTCCCAGGGTCAAGGGACCAGGTGCTCACGCCGGGGAATGGGTGCCCACCCTGGGGACTTGGTGCCCCCCCGGGAAGTAGGTGCCCACCCCGGGCACCTCCCTGAGAAGGTGGAGAGGCTGGAGGGTCAGGAGTGGTGGTGGCCTCGGGGACAGATGGATTTTGGGGGGATGAAAGTTGGCAGCATCTGCGTTCGGGTATCTCTCGAGGGCTTGGGGTGTCTGTGCCACCCCCCAGGGCCAGGGGGCTCAGGGGAGTATTTGGGGGAGCAGTGCTGAGGCACCGAGCAAGGCTCGTCTGTCTCAGGGTGGGCACTCAGATTAACCCCCATGGCGGCACCTCTGCCGCAACCTGGCACCCACCCCCTGCATGTCCTGGGCCACCGCTGCCCCCTCACCCTTCCCCCTGCCCTGTCCTCCTCTCAGCTACCGCTTCTACCCCACCCCCAGCTCCAGCCCTCAGCTTCCCGGGCTGGAGCTTCCCAGGTGATTTGGGCCCGGGGAGCTGCGGGGGTCCCCAGGCACGGGGAGCCCCCCAGGGCAGAGCAGTCCGTGCAGGGGACAGGCTGGTGTGGTGCTTCCTCCCGGGAGGAAAGGGCTTCCCCCAGGGACAGCCCCGCCTTCGGGGCATCGTTGGCAGATTGCCCCTGCAGATGCTTGGATCGGGTCCCTTTGGTCCCCGGAGCTGGCTGCTGTCCCCTGGCTGGGTGGCAGTGCCGCCGAGGAGGTGGCAGAGGCAGGATGTCCCCTGCTCACCCCGAATGCCCCCAGCCCATGACCTTGGGGTGTCCACCCCAGTCCTCGCTGTCATAAAGGGGCCCAGCCCTGCCACTGTCCCCTGTCCTCACCCTTCCCCTGCTCAGCGCCACCTCCCCCCAAAAGCAGGAGGTGGGGGAGGGCAAAGGTGGAGGCAGAGCCCGATCCTCACTTGGAATTGAGGGAATCCCAGCAGTGCTGCCCGGGCAGGGTGGGGGTGCTCTGGGGGTTTGGTTGTGGGGACACCTTGGGGTTCAGCTCCTGGGGCAGCTGGAGGAGCCTTGCTGGGTGCTCCAGACCTTGGGGGACAGGGCACCATGAACAGGATGGGGACCCCAGCCCTGCTCTGCCCTTGGCTCCTGGAATGGCAATGCCAGCTCCTGGAAAGGGCAATTCCATCTCCCTTGGCTCCTGGAACATACAATTCCAGCTCCTGAAATGGCAATTCCAGCTCCTGGCTCAGCCCTGGGCCATTGGGACTGGCTCTGCTCCATCACAGGTTTCCAGCTCTGATCCCAAAACACCTGCACGGATTTCTTCCCTCCTTGGCTGTTGGTCCCCTCCCTGCCAGCTTCCCGGGGCTGGGGTTTTGTCCCAGGGTGGTGGCAGCTGGAGGGTCCTGGTGGTGCTCCCACCCTCAGTGCAGGGAAACATCTGGATCACCTCCATGCAAGTCCTCACCACCGGGTGGGGGTTGCTGCCTCAGAGCTGGGTACCCTGGAAATTCCCACCTCCCCCGGGGCTGAGCTGCGGTGGGAAGGATCCACAGGCATCCAGGGGCTGGGGGAGCCGTGCCCAGGGCTCCCCAGAGAGCCAGAGCTGCCAGCAAAGCTTCAGCTGCCTCTGCTCCCTGGAATTCTGGCTGCCTGCACTTATCCCGGTGCTCCAGCAGGGCTGGGAGCCTCCTCCAATCCCAGCTGGACCAGGGTCCTCCCCAGGGTCCTCCCCAGGTGGCCCCGGTGGCAGATGGAGGAGAAGGAGCTCCTGCAGGGAGATGAGGCTCCCGTAGTGCCCAAGCTCCGGTGCCACCCAGCCCGTGGCACTCCTGGCATGGCACAGCCTGGAACGTGCTTGGTGGCACCCAGCTGGCACCCTGTGACAGCCCACAGCTCCCTGGGTTTCCCCTGGCACCCATCCCGGTGCCACCCACGGCTCCACAGCCAGGAGAACCGAGGGTGTCCCCGTTCCATGCCCGGATCCTGCCCGGCAGCTCCACCCGGGGCTGGAGCAGGGACTGAAAACCCTTTGGGGGGGAGGGAGCCTGAGCCTGGCCAGGAATGGAACTGCTGTGCATGTGGGTGACACCTTTGCTGTGCTAAATTACCTGGTTGTATTATGCAAAATTACAGTTTGTGGTGTGTCAGAGCAGGGAACTGAGGGTTCTGCTGGGAGCTCCATTACCCAGGGCTCCATCACCCCAATTACCCTCATTAGATCCCTTCCTTCCCCACGGAGATGCAGAGCTGCTGTTGACTCCCCTGAGTCCCAGAGCACGGCTGGGTTAGCCAGGTTAACCAGGTTAACCAGGTTGCATTATCCAGGTTATCCAGGTTGGGTTAGCCAGGTTAACCAGGTTGCATTATCCAGGTTAACCAGGCTGGGTTGTTCAGGTTAACCAGGCTGGGTTGTTCAGGTTAACCAGGTTGGGTTACCCAGGTTAACCAGGTTGCATTATCCAGGTTAACCAGGCTGGGTTGTTCAGGTTAACCAGGCTGGGTTGTTCAGGTTAACCAGGTTGGGTTAGCCAGGTTAACCAGGCTGCATTAGCCAGGTTAACCAGGCTGGGTTGTTCAGGTTAACCAGGTTGGGTTAGCCAGGTTAACCAGGTTGCATTATCCAGGTTAACCAGGCTGGGTTGTTCAGGTTAACCAGGTTGGGTTAGCCAGGTTAACCAGGCTGGGTTAGCCAGGTTAATCAGGCTGGGTTGTTTAGGTTAACCAGGTTGGGTTAGCCAGGTTATCCAGGTTAGCTAGGTTGGGTTACCTAGGTTATCCAGGCTGGGTTGCCCAGGTGCCCATTCCATCTCGTGGGGCTGGGGTGGCTCCCACCCCCCTCATGCCAAAGGGACCATGGCGTTTTCCCCTTGGACTCAAAGAGGGGCTGGATGCAGCTGATGGGACTGAGGAATGCGGGGGAGGGAGGCTCACCCAGCACCTTTGAAGGGTCTCTGATTGGCACCCAAACTCCCCAGTAGGAATTCCTGTGCTCCTCCCACCACTCCAGCTGATTACCTTTAATCAGTTAATTAAGGGGAATTAGCTGATGGAGGTGGAGGATGGAATAGGAATAGCTCTGGAACAGGTCATGGCCTACAGGCTGGAGAACACCTGGCTGGGCTGGGAGTGGCTGGAGCAGCTCCCATTCCTCCCTGGGATGTCTTCCTTCCTTCCTTCCTTCCTTCCTTCCTTCCTTCCTTCCTTCCTTCCTTCCTTCTTCCTTCCTGCCTTCCTTCCTTCCTTCCTTGCGTCCTCCTTCCTTCCTTCCTTCTCCTTCCTCTCCTTCCTCTCCTTCCTCTCCTTCCTCTCCTTCCTCTCCTTCCTCTCCTTCCTCTCCTTCCTCTCCTTCCTCTCCTTCCTTCCTCTCCTTCCTCTCCTTCCTCCTGCCATTCCCTTCCCTTCCCCCAAGGGCCTCTCCCTGCTGGTGCCAGCTTGGATCCCAGAGCTGTCCCCTCCCCCTGGCACTGGGAATAAAGGCCCTGCCAGCCCTTGGGATTTGCCCTGTTCCCACAGGGAATAGCCATGGCTGGTGGTTTCTGGGTGCTTTTCTCACCCCTGGTGCTGCAGAGGGGACATTGCTGTTGTCCCTCCCGTGCTTCACCCAGCACAGGGATCAGAGCTGCCCAGGGAGCTGATCCCTGCCCCAGGGGTGCCCTCCTGTCCTGCCAGGCAGCTCCATCCTTGCCAGCAGCATTCCCAGACCCCGAGTGCCTCCTGGCAGAGGGACCTCGCCCCTCCCAGCCCCCAAACCCTGCTCCATGTGCTGGGGAAAGCCAGAAATCCTCGTTCTGAGCACAAAGGGATGGAAACATCCTCCAGGGGAGAGCAGCAGTGATGTGTGCTGGGCTGGGAGCCTCAGAGCACGGGCAAGAGGAGCTGGGATTTGGCCATTCCCTCTCCGGGCACCATGGGCAGCCCAGCTGAGGTTCTCCAGGTTTTCCATGCCCTCCCCTGGAGGTTTGGGCTGCAGGATGAAGCCCTGCAGTGTCAGCCCATGGCCTCGTGCCTCTGAGCCTGTGCTGCTTTGCTCTCTAATCAGAGCGGCTCAGGCCTGTCCAGGGCTGGAATCCAGGTGCTCCAGAGGGAATCACACATCCAGCTTTGCCAGCTGCTTTCAGCTTCTTTCCAGGATGCCCCTTGTGCTGCTCCCAGGGGAAAAACACCTCGATTTTATCCCGGTGTGGACTCGTAGGAGATGCTGAGCTCAGCAGGGCTGTGCCAGGATTAAACTGCCGAGTCCTCTGGAGCGCTGTTCCCTGGCCCAGCCCAGGCCTGCAGGATCCAGAGGGGATTTTCTGGGGTCACTGCCCTGTGGGGAACCAAGCCCTGATGTGGGATGTGCTGTGAGCACCCCCAGGTCTGGAAGCACCTGGATTTGGGTTGGCAGAGTATGGGTTTGCTCAGGGACATTTAGGATCGGGATGTCCGGGAGCACAAGAGCTGGGTTCACTCCCCCACTGGAGCAGGGCTTGCTCTGGTTTGTGTCTCCAGCACTAAAAACCAAAGGGACAGTTTATACAAGCAGCCTGAAATCCCTTCTGGACAGACTCAGCTTGGATTTTAGGCACAGCTGAACTCTGCCATCATCCCCGTGAGTGACAGAGAAATATCAGAGCCTCTGCTCCTGCCGGCGGCTGGCGGCAGCAAACCCCTCCTCCCCTGCACATCGCCCTGCTGGAAGCCGGGAATTGCAGGGAATGGAGATTACCGGTGTCCCATTTCAGAGCCCTTCCTTCTCCTTGCCTTCAACAGGAATTCAGGTCTCAAGATCCCACAAGCCCAGCTGAGCCCCTGAAGAGAAGGGTTTATGCTCTGCCCAGGCTGGGATTAGCTGGGACACAGCTCAGGTTTTGTGTGGAAATAAAAATTCCGAGTCCTACAGCTGGGAAAAAAAAATCCTAAAAAAATAAGTCATAGAATCCCTAGTTGGAAAGGACCTGAAATCCCACCCAGTGCCACCTCTGCCATGGCAGGGAC
The DNA here is from genome assembly GCF_022539315.1 of Serinus canaria. Lineage (NCBI taxonomy): Eukaryota > Metazoa > Chordata > Aves > Passeriformes > Fringillidae > Serinus > Serinus canaria. The sequence goes on along the minus strand of NC_066336.1, from coordinate 992,633 downwards.
ACCTCCCACTGTGCCAGGTGCTCCCAGCCTGGCCTTGGGCACTGCCAGGGATCCAGGGGCTGCCCCAGCTGCTCCGGGCAGACCCTGAATTGTGCAAAAGGAAGCAGAGGATGAAGGCTGATCTTTAAAAGGGTCCCTGGGATCCAGGGATGTGTCTGGGTGGAACAATTCAGGATTTGAGTGTGAGCAGGGGTGGGACTGAGCCTAAAGCTGGTCCTGCCCATCTGCAGGGCAGCGATGGGGACCAGGCAGGAAGCAGGGGAAGGGATGTGAGGGTGATGCAGGGGCCAAAGAGACCCTTCAGCGTCTCCCAAATCCATGGGTGAGACAGTCCAAGCACAAACAGGAGTGGTGGAGAAGAGGCAAAGCCAGTCTGGCTGTGAGGATGAGTGTGCAAGAGCAGGAGGAAGGTCAGAGCTCAAGGCAGGACACAACAGGAGGGGGCTTAGAGGGTGATGGGGATTCCTCTTGCTGGAAGTGGAATTCTCCCAGCAAGGGGGATCTGCTCCACAGAGAGGGAAGGAGTGGGAGCCACTTGTCCAAAGCCTTTGGAACAGAGGGTTTGCTGGGAAGGGAATCCTGGGGAAGAACCAACCCTGAGGGTACCAGGCTGTGCCAGAGCTTTGGGGAGCTGCCAGTGCCACCCCTGCTCAGAAATCCTACTGAAACAATTCCTCAGAGCTTTGGGAAAGATCCAGGGAGGACAAGAACCAAAGGAAAATTGGGGGAAAACCAGCAGGAGACCTTGCTGGTGCTCCAAGCAGGATGCAGGTTCACGTGCATCCCTGCACACTTTGTTCCAGACCGTCACTCCCAAGGTGCCCAGAGAGATCCAAGCTGGGCCAAATTCCTGCCTGGCCCACCTGGAATCCTGGGGATTGAGGGATGAAAATGCCAGGCCATGGTTGGAGAGGTTCTGCTGCCCAGGGCAGGCAGGGGGGTGTCAGCATCCCACTGGAATAATCTGGAAGCTGCATCCCTGCCAGGAGCGATCATCCTCTCCAGACACTCCCTTGTGTGGAGCAAAATCTGTTCCAAAAGTCATTCTGCACCTCCACATTCAATATTCCTGCCCCAGCCCACATTCCTGCAGCTTTTCCCCCTTTCCCAGGAAACAACGAGTTCAGGACAGTATTTATCCTCCTCTTCCCCTCTTCCTGGGATCCTGGAGCTGTCCCTGGGCAGGTGGCACAGCCTGTTCCCACCTGGCTCAGCATCCCCAGGGCCCCAGCAGCCACTTCCCTGGAGAGGAGCTGAATCTGCTGCCTCCCCAGGGGAGCTCCAGGCTCTCCAGATTTTATCCTGTGTTTAATTATTTCCATCTGCTGCTCCCAGCTCCGGGGCTGCTCAGGCTGCCTGCTGGCTCTCGGGCTCTGGTTTAGCCAAGCCCATTGGATTTCCCTCCTGCCTCATTTTCCTGGTGATGCTCCCATTCCCTTCTGACCTAGGGCATCTCTTTCCTTCCCTTTCCACTCAGTTTTACAGTTTCATCTCCCTAAATCCTTCCCATTTTTCACCCTGTTCATCAGCGTTGAGGGGTTGCTGGTGGATTTTTGATGGTTTGTTCCAGGCTGCAGCATTCCCAGCACAGATCCCATAAAATGTTGAATTAAACGAGCAGGAGGAACCCCCCAGAGGGAGAAAGCCAAGATCATTAAATGCCCCAAACCCCCTTCCAGAGGAGCTCCTGACCCATTAACAACTCAGAAGCTGAAGAAGCAAATCCTTGTGGTTAAATGAATCCTCAAGATTCCTGTAACACCTCCCAGGCCCTAAATTCCTGGAGCATTCCTGGTCTGTTGTGTCTGGTTTGGGGGAGAGCTCAGCCTGCTATCCCAGCACACATCATTGGTGTGTGTCCCTGGTGGTCCCCAGGCTCCAGGAGCAGTTTGGGGTCCCTGCCACCCCCAGCAACCCCAGAAAGTTGTGACAGAGGGGACACACTGCCACGGAGCGGATCATGGGGAAGATGTGAGAATCCTGGCTCCATGTTTCAGAAGGCTGATTTATTATTTTATCATACATATGATATTAAAAGAAAATTACCTACTAAAACTCTACTTAAAGAATAGAAGAAAGGATTTCATCAGAAGGCTTGAAAGGAAAGGAAGGAATGGTAATAAAATCGTGTGGCTGCTCACAGCCTCGACACAGGTGGCTGTCGTTGTCATCAAGTAAAAACAATTTCACATGCTGGGTAAACAATTCTCCAAGTCACATTCCAAAGCAGCAAAACAGGGAGAAGCTGAAGCTTCCCAGCTTCTCAGGAGAAAAGATCCTGGCAAAGGGATTTTTCATAAAATATATCTGTGACAAGTTTCAGCTTTCTCTGCCCCTTCAGCACCTTCTTCCCCTCCTCTGGGGCTCTGCTGTTCCCAGGGAACCTGACCAAGGAGCTCATCCCTGTCCATCTCCTCCCTCCACCTCTCCCAGGACCTTCCCTGCCCATCTCCAGCAGGGATTAAGGTTTATTTCTGCCCTTGCCTCCTCTATCCCATTAGGGGCATTAAAGCAGGAGCCAGCGGCCCCGAGGACCTTCCATGTGACTCCAGGAGCTTTTTTAGGCTGAGACCACACTGAGCCACCAAAACTGTCCCTGCTTAGAGGGGGAAATCTTCACTCACTGGGTTTATCCAGTGGGATTTGCCCCTTTTGGGCTGGAATTGCCTGTGGCACCTGCACAGCTGTGCTGGGAAGGCCCCGACGAAGGAGGAATGATGAGGAGGACTCCAGTGATACCAGAAGGATAATTAATGACTTTATTATGCTGTATTGTTCTATCTATATTACATTACATCTAAACTGAACCTGCCCAGCACTCAGCCCTGCACACCCTGCACAGAATCTCCTGACTGTCACCCAACACACACACACACCCCTGGCCATGAGAGGCCAAGGAACCAAAGCACCACCACTGCGGGTAAACAATCTCCACATTGCATTCTAATTCTGCACAACACAGGAGCAGGAAATGATAAGAATTGTTTTTCTTTCTCTGAGGTTCAGAGAATGTGAAACCCAGAAATATTCTTGGGAAGAATTGTGCCTTGTGAAGAGAAATGTGGGGCTGCACACCTGGAGGTCATGGCGTGGGACAGGTGGTGGTGGCTTGGCCATTGTCCCCAGGGTGTGGGCACAGCCCGATGGGCTCCTGGACAGCCGTGCTGCGTCCCAGGAGAGCTCGGGGTGGTGCCAACCCCGGGCTTGGGTCCCCAGCCAGCCCCAGGGTCCTGGTCCCCGGTGGGGCTTTTCAGAGCGGGGTCCAGGCCCATCCCCATCCCTGTGAGCCGCAGGAAGGGCACGGGCAGGATCCAGTGGTGCCAGGCATGGGCAGGGGGCAGGATCCAGTGGTGCCAGGCATGGGCAGGGGGCAGGATCCCGCGGTGCCGGGTGTGGGCACGGGGCAGACGCGGTGCCAGGCCAGGCTGGAGGGTGCCCGGTAAGGCTGCCTGGGGTGGGGGGCTGGTGGGACCCTGGGAGCCCCCTCCCTCCAGGCTGCAGTGACAGCAGAGATCAGAGCACCCGGAGTGCCAGGGTGGCGGTGGCGAGTCCCAGGGGCTGCAGGGTGGCCCTGCCTTTGCTCCTGGGGGCAGAGGGAGTGTGGGGGGGAGCAGAGGGCACCAGAGCAGCCAGCCGAGAGCACAGCCGGGTCCCGTTAGCTCGCCGTGCTCCGGGAGTGACAGAGGGGACATCTCTCCCCAGGGTTAGCATGACCGAGGTGGAACCCGTGCTGGACTTCGCATCCTCCGGCAGGACGGGCCGGCGCAATGCCCTGCCCGACATCCTGGGCTCGCCCGCCGGCGTCAGCCCCGCCGACCTGCCCCTCAAACTGGCTGAGATGTCCCTGAGCGCAGGTGGGTGAGCAGGAGGAGGGGGAAGATGTGGGGTGAGCAGGGACAGCGGTTCCCGTGTTCATCCCGTGCTTAGGGACAAGGACACTGAAGGGCTGGAGCGTGTCCAGGGAAGGGAGCTGGGAAGGGTCTGGAGCCCCAGGAGAGGCTGAGGGAGCTGGGAAGGGTCTGGAGCCCCAGGAGAGGATGAGGGAGCTGGGAAGGGGCTGGAGCCCCAGGAGAGGATGAGGGAGCTGGGAAGGGGCTGGAGCCCCAGGAGAGGCTGAGGGAGCTGGGAAGGGTCTGGAGCCCCAGGAGAGGATGAGAGACCTGGGAAGGGGCTCAGCCTGGAGCAAAGGAGGCTCAGGGGGGACCTTGTGGTTCTGCACAGTTCCCGCTAGGGGGGTCGGGCTGTGCTCCAGGGAACAGGGACAGGAGGAGACGGAACGGCCATGGGAGGTCCAGGTTGGAATATTGGGGATAATTTCCCCATGGAAAGGGTGTCCAGACATTGGCACTGCCCAGGGGGTTTTGGGGTGCCCGTCCCTGGAGGTGCCCAAGGAACGCCTGGTCACTGGGCTGGGAACAAGGCGGGCATCGGGCACAGGTCGGACTCGGTGCGCTTGGGGCTCTTTTCCAGCCTCAATGACTCGGTGATTCCATGCTCGGACCCCTTGCCATGACTCTCTCCCCGTCTCTCCCTGCAGGCAGTGCCCAGGACATGCAGTCGCCCTCAGCGGAGGTGCCCCCTCCGCAGCCCCCCAGCCCCGAGCTGAAGGACACGTCCTAACCCCGCCGGGGGGGGACATTTGTGACCGGCGGAGGAAGGAGGAGGCTGTGGGCCACCAGCCCAGCTTTCCTGGCTCAGCCGGAATCCGCTGGGATTTCCTCGGTGCTGCCGCAGCGAGACCCCGGAGCGTCCCCCCGGCCATGCGGGAGCCGCGCGTGGCGGGGACATGGAGGGGACACGGAGGGGACCTGCCGTGACCGAGGGGCGATTCCCACCCACGCCCTGGGCCAGGACTCGGGGGGGGTGGGATGTTTTGGCCTCCCCGGGGGGAGGAATATTTTTCTTCTGGGGCATTTGGCAGAGCCGAGCGCGGGGGGGTCCCGGGGGAGCCCTCCTGGCCGCAGGAGCAGCCACGGGTGTTTCTTGCTGAGTGTGGTGTTCACTGTGATGTTTTTGGGTACCCCTTCGTCTCCTGGCCTTTCTTCTGGGTGATTCAGGAGCCACTCCCAAGTTTTGGGGGGGTGTGAGGTTGGAAACACAACCCGAGAGCCCCCCAGCCCTTAAGCAAAGCTGCCAGCACGTCTCTGAGGGATCCCCCTGCGGAGCAGAGACCCCCAGGGTGGTTCCCGCTCCGGGGGAGGGGGGATGCTGGTGAGTTTGGGGGTGGGGAGCAGGGGATGCTGTTGGGAGCACCCCCAGCCCCCAGGCCAGGTCACCCCGTGTCCCCCCGCCGGATCCCCTCCCCAGCCCCGGGTGGGGCCAGCCGGGTCCTGCGGCGTTTGGGGACGCGGGGACACGGAGTGGGGCTTTCCCAGGCTTTGGCCGTGCTCCCCAGATCTCTGCTTCTGCCGGAGGGCGGGATGGGACCCTCCTGCCCGGGCACTGAGGGACTGAGGGGGGGCTCCTCTGCCGGCTCCGGGGGTCGCTGGCCGCTGGCCGGAGCCGGAACTCCTGGGAAGTCCCTGGAATCAGGAAAATCCAGCTGGCACGGAGCCATCCAGATGTCCGCGCTGCTGGGACCTTCTGGAGATGTTTGCTCAGCTCTGGAAACACTTCGGGCTTTTGCCACGAGAGGTGGGAGTGGCCCAGGGGTGGCACAGGACCTGGCAAGGACAGGATGGTTGGGCGCGGAGCTGGACCCACCCCATCCCTCCATCCATCCCATCCCATCCCGGACGGTCACCTACAGCTGTCGCTGTGGGACCAGCGAAGGAATCCCGCAGCCCAGGTCCCCTCTGGCCACCTCCCGGAGACCAGGAGAGCCGTGCGGGGCCACCGTCCCGCCATGGTGTCGCGGCCACCATTGGGCTCCCGGGCACCTTGGCGTGGAGTCCTGGATGGGAGGGAGGGTTGGGTGTGAGTGGACACGTGCAGCGGCATCCCTGGCTGTGGGCATCCGTGGGTGTGGGCATCTGTGGGTGTGGGCATCCATTTACAGGGGCATTCGAGGGCGTGGGAACCCGTGTGCATGGGCATCCCCGTGCGTGGGCACCCGTTTGCATCGTGGTGGGCTCTCATATGTGTGTGTGTGTGTGTGTACCCGTGTGCAGGGTCATGGGCACCCCCCGACACTGCAATCGCTGGGTGGGGGCATCTGTGTGCTCGTGGGCATTGGCTTATGTGGGCATTCATGGGCATGGAGTCCCGTGTGCGTGTGCATCCGTGTGTGTGGGCATCCACGGGCACCCATGTGCACGGGCATCTATTTGTGCATGTGCACGTGTGTGTGTGTGTGTGTGTGTGTGTGTGTGTGTGTGTGTGTGTGTGTGTGTGTGCAGGGATATCTGAGTGTGTGTGTGTGTGTGTGTGTCTGTGTCTCTGTGTGTGTGTGCCTGTGCTTGTGTGTGTCTCTGTGTGTGAGTGTCTGTGTGTGTGTGTCTGTGCATGTGTGTGTGTCTGTGTGCGTGTGCGTGTGTGCATGTGCGTGCATCTCTGCAGGTGGGTGCGAGGCCGTGTTCAGGGGTGCTCCTGTGGGTGGGTGTGCAGGGGCAGCCATGTGGGTGTCCCTGTGCCCGGGTGTCCCTGTGCCCAGGTGTCCCTGTGCCCGTGTGTCCCTGTGCCCTGGTGTCCCTGTGCCCAGGTGTCCCTGTGCCCTGGTGTCCCTGTGCCCGGGTGTCCCTGTGCCCGGGTGCTCCTGTGGATGGGTGACCCTGTGGATGGCTGTTTCCTGTGAGTGGGTGCCACCATGCATGGGTGACCCTGCCCATCAGCGCTCCATGTGGATTGGTGTCCCTGTCACTGGGTGTCCCTCTGTTGGGGTTGCCCTGTGCCTGGATGTCCCTATGTTAAGGTGTCCCTGTGCCTGGATGTCCCTGTGCCTGGGTGTCCCTATGCTGGGGTGTCCCTGTGTCTGGGTGTCCCTATGTTGGAGTGTCCCTGTGTCTGGGTGTCCCTGTGTTAGGGTGTCCCTATGTTGGGGTGTCCCTGTGCCGGGACAATGCTGCAATCTCAGGGTCCCATTGTAGAGCAAGCACCCAAGGAGACACGGCTGTGCAGGGACACTGACACCCAGGTGAGGGGACAGAGGACAGTCCTTGCCCTCTGTGTACCCCCCCAGGCCATGGGGGCTCTGTCTCCCTGGGGAATAAATTGTCCTTGTGACCCTGGCAAGCAGAGCCCTGCCCGGTGTCCCAGCCGGGACAGGGGACACCCATCCCACGGGGACAGGTCCTGTGCCCCCAGGGCACGAGGTGAGGGGTCCTGCAGGGTGGCAGTGTCAGCAGGAGGACGCTGAACACGAGCTCCGGCTATTTTTGGGTGTCTGCGGTGTCACACAGGGGCCAGAGACAGGGAGAAGGTGTCCCCGGTCCCTCACGGCCCTGGTGCCTTTGACCCCCAAGTCCCCAGGACAAGGGGACACGCTGCAGCCACCGGGCTCAAGGACACCTGAGCCCCCAGCTGGGTCCCTCCACGACCCGGGGATGGGGGCAGGAGCGGGCACTGTCCCCTGGGGTCCAGGGGACAGCGAATGCCATGGCCAGGGGTGATCCCACCCCTGGGAAGGGGCTGGGGATGCGCTGGAGCCCAAAGCACGGGGACAGAGGGGGACCTGCTGGGGTCCCCACAGCCCCGTGCCTGTCCTTGTCCCCAGGGCCCCCTGGCACCTAAAGCACCACTGGTGGCACACGCGTGTGTCCCCACGCACACAGGGAGGGGACAGGGTCGCACACGTGCCCACACACACAGACACACGGAGCAGGGAGCGGGTCACGTGTCCCCACAGACACACGGAATTGAGGGGGTGTCACACATGTCCCCACGCTCTCCTGGAGTCCCCACATGTATTCCCACACCCCCTCGGTGCTCCCTGCTCCCCGTGCCTCAGTTTCCCCAGCTCAGCTCCCCTGTCCCCATGCCTCAGTTTCCCCAGCTCAGCTTCTCTGTCCCTTCCACTCGTGTCCCTAAAGGCCATCCCCACTGTCGCTGTCCCCACGCCCTGACCGTGCCCAGGGCAGCGCCTGCCCCTCCCCACGCACCCACGGGACCACCTGGGCTGGGCACACCCCCCGTGCCCACCTCAGCCCCGCCTCAGCGCCCCCGTCCCCTCCGTGCCCCGCCGAGCCCGGGCACCGCTCCCGGCCCGAGCGCCCCTCTGGCCGTGCCCGGCCCGGGGGTCGGGGCGGGGGGCGGTGGCCGGGGGCGGGTGGCCGGGCCGGGGTGGCCGCTGGCAGCGCTGCCGGGGAGTATTTCTGGAGCGCGCTGTGCTCTTTCCAATCATGTGATGAGGACATTATTTAAGGCGGCTGCGGGGCCGGAGCAGCTGCAGGCGGTGCCTCGCTCGCAGCCGGCCGGACCCACGCGCGTCTGCGGCCCCCCCGCGCCCCCTCGCCATGGTCGACGCCTTCGTGGGCACCTGGAAGCTGGTGGACAGCACCAATTTCGATGAGTACCTGAAGGCGCTGGGTGAGTGAGCGCGGCTGAGAGCGGGCTCGGAGTCACATCACCCCTTTTTTTTTTTTCTGTGTGCCCCCAATTTGCCCGGAGAACCCCAACGGGGGTCCGGCTTGGGGGGCTGCAGGCGGAGGGGGGGTCGCTGCTGCCTCTGTGGGTGGTTTAGGGAGTCTCTGGGGTTTGTGCACATGGGGCTGGGCTAGGTGAGGAGGTCTCAGGCTGGGTGAGGGGTCGTGTCCTTCCCGAGCCCCCCCGGGGGCAGCCTTTGGCAGAGGGTGAAGGGATGAGATGCCTCCCGTGGGTGCTGGGGGTCGCTCAGGACCCCCCAAGCCCCCGAGCCCCCATCAGGCAGCCCCAGCATGGTCAGCCCCCAGCGCAAAGCAGGACGGGGAAAGGGGGACAGAACCAGTCCCCCCTCACCCAGCTCAGGGTGGGTGGGTGCTGGTCCCGGGTCCATCCCTCCTGGCCCCCCCTCTCTGCTCGGAGCCCCCCAGGACCATGAGCGGGCAGCAGTTTTGGGGTTCACCCTCCAGCAGCACGGGGAGGAAGAGTTCGGGGGCGATGCCGGGGCTGGGGGGGCTGCATCGTGCCCCTCCACCCGCCCTCACTCTCGGTCCCCAGGCGTGGGCTTCGCCACGCGGCAGGTGGCCGGCTTCACCAAGCCCACCACCATCATCGAGCTGGACGGCGACAAGGTCACCGTGAAGACCCAGAGCACCTTCAAGAACACCGAGATCACCTTCAAGCTGGGCGAGGAGTTCGACGAGACCACGGCGGACGACAGGAACGTCAAGGTGAGCCCCCAGCGCCCCACCCCAGCCCCGCGGCACCCCCGAAAGGCTCTGTGGGCTGCGGGGATCGCTCCATCAGCCCGGGGCTCCATCCCGGCTGCCCGTGCGAGGGGAGCACCTCTGTGCCCGCCGGGGCTGCTGCTCGAGCCTGGTCCCGTCCTGGCAGCACCCCAGAATCCGTTTTGCAGCTGGGCTGTCCCAGGGCAGGACGGAGCTGCGGGAAGGTTGAGCAAGAGCCGGGCTGGCGGGTGCCAGCTTGCTCAAGAGGAGGCCAGCGGCCGTGCTGGGGCGGTGGGAAGTGTCCCTGCTCCGGGGGAAGGGGGGCACCACCCCTCTTTTTTGAGCCCGCTCCCCTCTGTGCCTGCAGGGATGGAGCTCCAGGACAGTCCCAGCTGGTCGGTGCCACTTTAAGGGCTCATCCCTGGGGAGAGCAAAACTTCCCAGGCCAGGCTGCTCCTCCCTGTAAGAGCAAGGAAAAAAATCACCTGAGAGAGAGCGGTGACTTTCCTGCCCTCTCCTACCCTGCGGGAGCATTTTCCCTCGAAGGAGTGGCCAAGTTCCTGATTTTCCCTAGATTCCAGCTGCCGCTCCATGCACGGAGCAGCTGGCAGCTCTGCGCCCCACACCCAGCCCGGGGGGCACCTCGGGAGGAACCTGGGGGCTCTCTGGCCACAAAACCCTTTCCTGGCCCCAGAGCAGGAAGCACAAAGGGCCGGGCTCGGCGGGAGGCTGGGGGAAAGGGCTGAGTGGGAGCTCCCTGCCCGCCGCGCTCCCTCCCGCCCCAGCTCCTGGCGGCTGTTCAAGCAGCAGGGACGTGTGACCGGCCCGCGGCTCCTGCCCGGCCCGGGACGTGCCCTTGGGGTGTCCCTCGGCCGGGGCCAGAGGGCACGTGATGGGTCAGTGGGGCCAGGACGGCTGCCCGAGGCACGGGGCTGGACAGGATGGCGTGAGCCGTGGGGTGCCGGGAATTGTGGGGCACCCAGGACAGCATGGAATGGTTTGGGCTGGAATGGACCTTAAAGTTCATCCAGTGCCATCCCTGCTATGGCAGGGACACCTTCCACAGATCCCAGGCTGCGCCCAGCCCCACTGTCCAGCCTGGCCTTGGGCACTGCCAGGGATCCAGGGGCAGCCACAGCTGCTCTGGGCACCTGTGCCAGGGCCTCACCCTCTCCCAGGCAGGAATTTCTCCCCAGTATTCCATCCATCCATCCATACCTGCCCTCTGGCTTTGGGGCACCCAAACCTGTGGGTACCCAAACTTTTGGGCAGCTGAGCAGCGGGGGGACCCAGCTGTGGGGGGAACTGGGATCTGAGGGAGCACCCGGAGCCTTGTGGGGATCAGGGGCTGGGGCACATCTGAGACCCCAACCATGGGGGCACCGAGGGGCAGCCCCCGGCTCTGGAGGGGCTGCGTGGGGGGCACAGGGCAGGATGGGGACAGGCAGGCGGTGCCAGTGCTGGTGGCAGTGGCTGTCCTGGCACCACCCCGCCCTGCGTGCCGCGGCGCTGTCACAGTAACCTTGGCACGGGCCGGGCGCTCGGGGCTGAGTCAGCAGCGGCGCTGTGCAAACACCAGCGCGCCGAGAGAGGCGCGTTGGCTGCATCAGCCGCTCCAAAAAGCCTCGGCGGGCCCTGCCGGGCAGGGAAGGTTCGGTTCCAAGCCCCGATCCCCGCCCCGCCTCTCCGGTCCCCGCCGGAGCCGGCCAGCGGCGCTTGGGAGCGCGGCCGGGACAGGTCCCGGTGGCCCCGGGGCACGGAGGGCAGGGTGACCGTGCCGGTGGCACCCGGGGTGACAGGGGGACAGCCGAGACCGTGTGCCAGTGCAGGATCCAGGCTGGGCTGAGCGTGGCTGACCCAGCCGGGCGGGCGCGGTGCCAGGCGGGCATCCCCGCAGCGGCACCCCCAGGCTGATCCCGAGCCCCGCGGGGCTCCAGAGCCCTCTCTGAGGGATAAACCCCGGAGAGGAAAATAACTGCGGCTCTCAATCCCTCCCTGCAGTCCTTGGTCACACTGGATGGAGGCAAACTCGTCCACGTGCAGAAGTGGGACGGGAAGGAGACATCGCTGGTCCGGGAGCTGAAGGATGGGAAATTGGTTCTGGTAAGGAAATGGTTTTATTCTGACGTTCCCACCTCAGAAATGGTTTGAAAGAGCTCAGCTGGGAGCCGGGCAGGGCAGCACTAACTCCCCCCACCTCTCTGTCCCCAGACTCTCACCTTGGGCAACGTCGTCTCCACCCGCACCTACGAGAAGGCGACATAGACGCTGTCCCAGGTCCCCTGCCTGTCACCCGGTGCCACATCGTCCCCACCTTCTGGCCCCGTGCCAGGCATTGCTTCCCGTGGGCTCGGAGCCGCTGCCCCAGCGGGGCCGCCCCTGGCCCCGCCCGGCGCCTGCAGGGGCTCGAGGGGCTCGGGTGGTGGTTTCGTGGTTCGTTGTTGGGTTCTTTTTTAACTGATAGTGGGAAAAGTCACATGGAAAAATAATAAAGGTGTTGTTACAGCTCTGTGCTCGGGTTACTCGGGAAAAGGCGTTTTGGGCACGTGCCCACCCACAGGGCTGGCAGGGATGGGGTTAATGGCCAGTGGTCCCAGTAGCCCATCCCAGCCTGGCTCTCCGGGAATGCCCCAGGGCAGGAGGCAGCCCCACAGCCCCAGCAGAGGGGCTTTGTTCCAGGCTCCCCGGGACAAAATCCTGAGCTCTTGTGTCAGGGTTCGGGAAGGGAAATGGCCCCACAGGGGGATCAGCCACGGGGAGCTGGGGCGGGAAGCACAGGGAAGGAAAGGGGATAAGGGGAGGCCGCAGCAGCAGTCCCAAGTCTCCTGCCACACCAACAACTGCCAGCTCCAATCCCAGCTCCCTGCAGAGCCAGAGGCCGCAGGGGCAGCTCCTTCCCCCCTTCACATCTGTGCCAGCAGGGCCGAGCTGCTCCTGGCACCCTCCCCCTGCCATCCCTTCCCCTGACCTTCAGCTCCAGTTACACGATCTATGCTCCCTCCAGAAGGCTTCTCCTATGGGTTACCTCACCACACACCCCCTTCCCACCCCAGGGAACCTGGGGAAGCAGCCAGAACTTCCCAAAAAAACCCTTTCCCATCTCCTCCACGCAGCCAGCGCTGCTCTCCCCCTGCCCTAGATGAAGTGTGGAGGGTACAGAAGAAAGGAGTCGGTACAAAGTACAGCTGGAGAGAGCCGAGATTTATTTTCCATCCCTTTCCAAGGCAGCAAACACTCCACAGTCCATGTTTACTCCCAGTATCTCCACTCCCCCATCTGCTCCTTGCTCCTCCACTCCCCGTGTTTGCAGAGAGACCGAGGGAGCCGGGGCAGGTTTGCAGCCCAGAGCTCTGTGCCAGGGGGCTGTGGCCCCACCAACCCTGTCCCCAGCACGGTGGGGGCCTGGCTGTGCCACCCCAAGCTCTGCAGGGCTGCTGTCCCCCAGCTGTCACAGGAGCTGGCAGCAGCTCCAGCAGGACACCAGGCTGTGGCACAGCAGGGGTGGCCTGCAGAGCGTCATGAGCCTGTGCTGGCAGCAGCTGTGGGACAAATAGGGCTGCTGCTGGCAGCAGCCTGTGCCCAAGGTGACAGAGGACAGCTCACACAAGGCCAACACCTGTAACACCACATGTTCCTTTGCAATAAACTCCTTGGCCCTGGAGCAGGAGCTGCTGGTCCCTCCTGGCTGCCCCAGGGAATGGCCGTGGCAGCAGCCCAGCCTGCCCTGCTCACCCCAGGGCTACTTCTTGTGCTTCTTCTTCTTCTTCTTGGGAGCCTTGCTGGGTTTCCTGGAGTGCCTGGGCCTCTTGCTGGAGGGCTGAGCTCCGTCGCTGTCCGAGGCCGAGCTGTCCGAGCCCGACTCCGAGGACTGCCTGGCCTTGTGCTTCTTCTTCTTCTTCTTCTCCTAGGAAAACACAGGAAAAGATTGGGAATGTGGGAATGCCCTCCCTGGTGCTCACCAGGGCAGCACGAGCCCTTCTGGGCCTGGTTCCTGCCTGGAAAGGGCAGGGTGCCCCAGGAGGCAGGAGTTAGCTGCAGGGCAGGGCACAGAGCACGGCAGGAATCGGAGCAGAGGGGCAGCCACGTGGAAATCCACGGCTGGAAAACACTGGATAAGTCATGGAAGGAGAGCTCTTGCTCTCATTCCATTATTTCATTGTACTTTATTAATAAAAGTTGGAAGGATGAAGTGTTTTTGCTGAAAAATTGGGTTTCTAAACCAGCCATGAGCACCATCCCTGCAGCCCCAGCACAGCACCAGCCCCAGCCTGCCAGGACAGGAGCACTGGAGCACCCAAACACTCCCAGCTCAGGCAGGAGAGCCCAGTGGAGCTTCCCTGGAGCAGGACAAGGTCAGTGCCCTCTTGCAAGATGTGGCTTCTTGCACAACCTCCCTAAAGATTTCACCACCCCCTCCTCTTTCCCAACTTCCTCTGTGCCCCCTTCCTGCTCCCCAACTTCCCACTGCACCCCTTCCTGCTCCCCAATTTCTCCTCTACCCCATCCTGCTCATCCTCCCATTGCACCTTGTCCTGCTCCCCAGTTTCCTCTGCACCCCTCCCTGCTGATTCCTTCATACACTCTCCTGCTTCCCCATTTTCCTTGCACACCTTCCCGTTCCCAAACTTCCCTTCCACCCTCCTGTGCTGCTCTCTCCCCCATGCTATGCTTCTGCACAGCCCTGAACCAGCAGCTCCAGACTGACCCTTGGCTGCAGCACGAGAACAGCTGGTGCTGGAATAAAGCCACAAAACCCCTGAAATGGATCTAAACCCTCCAGTTTGTGACAAAGCAGCAGGCAGAGATTACCCTGAGGTCAGGCCTGGGGGCACTGGGATCACCCCAAGGCACACCAGCAGTGTTTAATGAAGCAGGATGGCAATTTGGGGATATTTAATCAGGACACAGGCCCGGGGAGAGGATCTGACTGATGTCAGGGTTCATCCCCTGCATCCCCTTCCAGCAGGGAGCAGGAATGCTGCCAGGAGCTCCCAAGGGCCTGGCAAAGCCCATCCTGCAAAAACTCAGGTGTTCCCTCCCCTTGGCTCTGGGAAGTGAAGGGAAGAACTGAACTGGCCTCTAAAATAACTGCACCTTGCACATGGTGAATGCACAGCTGCAGCTTCCTGTCCCAGCACAGCAGCACCAGGATCCAGCAAGGATCCAACTGCAGCCATGGCCAAGCAGAGCTGAGAGACTTTGCTGGAAAAAGGCTCTGAGATCATGGAATGGTTTGGGCTGGATTGGAAGGGAGCTGAACACACCCAGTGCCACCTCTGTGCCATGCCAGGGACCCCTCCCACTGTGCCAGGGACCCCTCCCACTGTGCCAGGGACCCCTCCCACTGTGCCAGGTGCTCCCAGCCCCAGTGTCCAGCCTGGCCTTGGGCACTGCCAGGGATCCAGGGGCAGCCCCAGCTGCTCTGGCAATTCCAGCCCAGCCCCTCCCCACCCTGCCAGGGAACAATTCCCAATTGCCAAGATCCCATCCAGCCCTGCCCTCTGGCACTGGCAGCCATTCCCTGGCTCCTGTCCCTCCATCCTTGTCCCCAGTCCCTCTGCAGCTCTCCTGGAGCCCCTTCAGGCCCTGCAGGGGCTCTCAGCTCTCCCTGGAGCCTTCTCCTCTCCAGGGCAGCACCCCCAGCTCTCCCAGCCTGGCTCCAGAGGGGCTGACCAGGAATTTTTGCCCTTTTTGAGGACTCAAGCAGAGAAGCCAAGGAGGGTTTCAGGGAGCAGAGATGGCCACTGAGGTGACCAAAGCCCTGGGACAGGCTTGGACAGCTCCAGTGAGGAATGTGGCCCAGCAAGCTCAGCTCAGGGCTCTGACTAACCCAGCTTTAAGCACCTGTGCCCAAATTGGATTGGGTGTCCAAACACCAGGCCCAGGGGAAAAAGGAGAGGAGCTGGCAGCTGATTTATAATCAAATAGAACAACTTTTTTAGGGAGCTGGAAGAGCAAAGACAGCTCCCAGAAGATTCCTCTGGGATTCCAGGGAAGGCAGCAGAGGATGGAGTGACTCCACACCCACCAGACCCTTGGCACATTTTAGCTCCATAACAGCAAATAATGTCACCCAAAATTGACTCTGTTTTCCTGTGGGGTAACAACAGACTGACCACAAAGTCCCTGACCCACAGAGGAAAGGCAGAAGCAAATCCCCCCAGTCCTAGGAGGATGGGAAGGAGTTAAATCCTCCAGAGAAGGAGATGCAGCAAGGAGAATTTTCTCAAGCTTTTCCAGCCCATGCACATGGTGAGAAAGTTTGACAGGACCTTCACAACCAAGAGTTTCATTCCAGAGCTTGGGAAACTTTCTCAGGATGTGAAGGCTGAAGGCAGGACAGGATGTCACACACACTCCTGGGGTGGAGCAGGGGACAAAAAGCACACATGGGCACTGTGCTGGCTGGAAAAAAATCAACCAACCCCCACTCTGCCCTTTTTGGGAGCTTCCAACAGCCAAGATCACTCCAAGAGAGACAAATCCCTTTTCTGGCACACAGTGGGGTTCTTGGGGTGTCCTGTGCAGGGCCAGGAGCTGAGCTAAGTGATCCTTGTGTGTGTCTTTTCCAACCCTGGATATTCCAGGATTCTCTGATTCCTCCAGTGCAGAAGTGCAGGCAGAACAGCAAACACAGCCTGGGCTGGAAGTGCAGCAGGAAACAAGGAGAGCTGAGCATTCCCAGAGGAAAAATGTGGCTCCTCCATGGCTGGAAGAGCTTTGGAGGAGCCTGGGACAGTGGAAGGAGTCCTGCCCATGGCAGGGGTGGCACTGGATGGGATTTAAGGTCCTTTCAAACCAAACCATTCCACGATTTTATGATTTTCAGTAGCAGGAGGCAGCACTGCTGCAAAATACTCCTACAGCAGCAGCATCCTGCCCCTGACCTTTCCTTCATTCCAGCATCCCAGCCCTGGAGATCAGCACTGGGGTCACCAGGGAATGCAGTGAGCAGGGGATGGAGCACTGGGGTCACCAGGGAATGAATGCAGTGAGCAGGGGATGGAGCACTGGGGTCACCAGGGAATGAATGCAGTGAGCAGGGGATGGAGCACTGGGGTCACCAGGGAATGCAGTGAGCAGGGGGTGTTTGCAGCTCAGGGACTGAGCAAAGCCCAGGTTTGTGCCTGCAGGGACACCCTGAGCTGCCAAGTGCCCTCAGCCAGGCTGGATGGGGCTCAGCTCAGCTCTGGCACACCCAGCTCAGCTCTGGGCACACCCAGCACCCCCCACACTGCATTTTGGGGCAATATTTGGAGAGGATTTGGCCCAAGCAGCTCTCAGTCAGCCTCACACAGATCTGCACCTCACGGATCCTTGCACATCCTGCCCCACCTCTGCAATTAGCACAGCAGAACCCAACAAAAGTGCTCCCAAACCTCTCTCCAAGCCCCTGCTGGAGCTGGGCTGGGCTGGAGCCTGAGTGTTGGTTTTCAAGGAATTCCTTCCCTAATGCTCCAGAAACTCCTCCAAGAGGGGCCCCTCCAGCACTGCAGGCTCCCTCCTGTCCTTTGTGAGGAAACTGCTCCAGGCTGTGCTCTCAGAATGTTCCAACAGCTCATTCCTCCTAAAGGTATTCGGGGTTGAGATAAGAGGGGAGTGCCCAGAGCTGTCCAAGAAGTTGAAATATTTTTCACCAGACCCTTCTGAGGAGTTAAAATCCCACTCCAAGACTTTGTGTCTTGTCCTTTTGTGAAAAACAGGAATGGATTCCTAATGTCTGTCTGCATGCCCAGGGGTGTGCCAGGAATCCTTCTAGGCTTCATCATTTTAGTCTTTATCCTCATTCCACCAGCCAATTTCATTCCAAACAAGATTCATTGCACCAATCTAAAGGTGGTTTTGCATCCTTTGTGGGAGGAGCAGTCAGAATGAAGCTGAGGAGAAGAACCCAGCCCAGAGCCAGTACATAAAGACAGCCAGATTCAGAAAAAATTCCATGAAGACAATGTGTGAAGGGCTGTGCCTTCTTCATGCCATGGAAGAACCAGTAAAACCAGTAAAACTGAGGATGGACCAAGGCTGGATGAGCCACAGGTCACAGAAGGAACACACTTAGGCGTGGTTTTAACGTGAAGATCTGCAAATCTTCCACGAGGTGGGGAAAAGAGCAGCAAAGTCATAAAAAAGCCCCAATCCCAAAGGCCACCCAAAACCACCTCAGGGATGAGCTGCTCCATGTGGAATACAGCTCATAAGGAACTTTGAAATGCATCCAAAGCCCCAAATTGGAGGTTGTGTGAGCAGAAGACGGGATAAACTTGGAGAATTTCAATGCAAGGGGTTACCCCTCAGTCAGCAGTGCAGGTTTTTTTAGAGGACAGCAGGATGAGAAGGGCTCAGCCATTCCCAGCCTCCTGCCTCCCACACAACCCCAGCAGGGACACTGCTGTTCCCACAGGAGCTCCTTCACCCTGTGACCCCAGGAGGAGAAGGGACACAGAGCCTGGGCCTGCCCAGCGGTCCCAGACAGCTCCAGGGCTCACCCCTGGCACAGCACCACGGAATCCTGGAATTGTTTAGGTTGGAAAAGCCCCCAAGATCAGCCAGTCCAACACGGCCCCAGCACCACCAGCACGTCCCCAGGTGTCACATCCACGAGGTTTAGGAGGGATGGGGACTCCACCACTGCCAGGACAGTTTCATCAACCCTTTCTGTGAAGGATTTTTCCCAAATATCTGCATGGGAATGGGGCATAAAAAGGGAAAAGCAGACAAGGGAGTGAAAACTTCCAAGAGAAGTTGGGGGGCAGGTGGGAGAACCCCTCCATAAACCTCCAAAATGAGATGGCAGGGAGGTCAGGAGTGGTTTGAAGCAGAGCTGGGGTCAGAGTAGGTGCAATCTCCTGGGCCAGGGACAGTAAAGATGGGGATTCTGCCCCAGTGGCTCAGTGGCTGCTGGCTCTCCCTTTGCATTCAGAGCCATCTTGCCCTGCTCTGGGAGAGAGGAGGGAGCAGCTGCACACTCTTGTGCTGAAGGTGCAAGGATGGGGAGAGCAGCCATGTTCCTGCTCTGTCAGGCTGCACACACATGGAAAACCTGGAAATGTCTGGGTTTGTAACTTGCCCTGGGCTGAGCAGTGGCAAGCCTGAACCTCCCTCGGCACAACTTGAGGCTCTTTGCTGTCACCCATCCCCAGCTGTCCCCTCCTGGCAGAGAGCAGGGCAGGGCCCTGATCCCCCTTTTCTCAGGCTGAGCCCCAGCTCCCTCAGGATTCTCCAGCCCCATTCCCTTCCCTGGACACCCTCCAGCCTCTCCCCTTCTCCTTCCATCCCCTCTTTCCTCAGGGATTACAGGAGACAGGACAGGGCTCAGTGCTGCCACCCAAGGATGTGTCACTGTCACACCAGTGCCACTCCCACGCAGAGACCTGAATCGAGCTCCAGCCTGGGAATCCTGGGGGCCTCAGGCAGGAGGGAAAACAGGAGTTGGGAACCACTGAGAAGGCAAAAAAAAAAAGGGGTGAGGATCCTGGAGGAATTTTTGGGAAGAGGAGAAAACCCCCAGAAACTGCAAGGAAATACCAGATTCAGATTGATCCTGAACAATCACAAATATTAATTTTATTGCTCTGACACTCAGCGGAGATGGAATCCCTTGGGAGCTGGCAGCTCCCTCCTCTCATTTAAAAACTCCAGGGCCACACTGGTGTCACACATATGGGAGGGGACAGGTCAGCAAGGAGATTGTCCCTGAATCCACAGAGATGCTGCCACATGCTGCAAATCCCTGGAGCTCCAGGCAGGCAGGGAAGCACATGGTGGCTCCCAGACAAGATCACAGCAGGCACTCCAGACTACAAGGGAACCATTCATCTCCAGGATCCCACATCCTGCCTCCAAAAAAGCTCCAAGTTTTATTATTCCAGCTCTGGAAAACATCTGACAACTTTTGATGTCACCCTTGAGAAGGGAGGGAGATCAAAGGAACAAGGGAGATTTCAAGGAAAGCTATTAATCCACCAACCCCAAAAAAATCAGGAACAAATTCAGGACAGTGACCCACATTTCCTGTAGTGTCAGCAGGGCAAGACTCCACTGGGAACCCCCATCCTGGTGGAAGGGCAGGGGTAGGATAACAAGCTATATTTGTGCACTTCTTTGTGTAATTCTCCCCCAAAACTTTTAAATAACTTGAGCCTTTTCTGCCTGTTGCCACTCTCCGGGGATACAGAGAGGCCACAGAGCTGGAGAGAGGGGGAAAAAATAGAGAAAGAGTTTTGAAGAGTGATTAAAAGTGGGACTGTGAAGGGGCTGATGGAAGAATTAATTTATTGAAGTCTTGAATGGACGTGCCCCAGGCCAGGCTGGATGGGGCTGGGAGCAGCCTGGGAGCAGCCTGGGAGCATGGCAGGGCTGGGCTGGGATTTAAGGTCCCTTCCACCCCAAACCCTCTGGGACTCTGTGAATACTCATCCCTGAACAGCCCTGACCACCAAAAGCTCCTGGCTTGGGTTCAAGTCTCACCTGTGTTTTATTTTATCTCATCTGCTCTGAGCCAGAGGTCAAACACAGCCTGGGAAATGTCTCTGATCTGGTGCCATTTTCACAGGGACAGAAAGTGCTCTGGAGCCTGGAAATGCTCCCTGTGCAAACACAGCCAGGGATTTTCCCCCAGAGTGTGCAGATAAACCCAATTCCCACAGCTCTGGCAGGGTCAGGATACCCCTGGAGCCAGCAGGGCACTGAGTCCAGATCAAAGGAGGGTGTGAGGGCAGGAGAAAGGAGGAAAACAGGAATCACAGGATTGAGGACACTGAAGCAATGCCTGTAGAGCCTCACAAAGACCAAGAAAAACAACAATCATCTTTTTCTCACTCTAAGAATATCCTTTGAGGGCTGTAGCACAAAACCACCTTGAAGGGAACTTGACAATAACAGGAGAAAACCCAAGAATTAACAGGAAATCTGCACAGGAGGTTCCTGTTTTGCTCCAGAATCTGCCCAAAACTGAGGCACCTTCTCAGCCCACACCTGGCTACTCACACCCACCTTGCTGGAGTAACCCACTTGTAACTACAGAGCAAATTCCCATCCCCCATTTCCTTTTCCAGGCCAGCCAGAGGCCACCTCATACCTTTTTCCTCTTTTTTGAAGACTCCTCAGCCTGGCTGATCTTTTTATCCCCTTCACGTCCTGCTGCTGTCCCCTCCTCTTCCTCCTCCTCTGGAATGAGGCTGTATTTGGTTCCTCCAGGCTGCATGAAACACTCCTTGGCAAAGTGACCTGGAAAAAAAAAGGTGTTTGACGGAACAACCCAGCCCCTTCTCCTTTTCTGTGCTCCTTTTTTAACAAATGAATTTCATACACCTGAAGGGCTGCCAAGGCTTTTTTGATTATCAGTCTTTTTCAAGGAGAAAATCTACACTGGACATTTTTTTATCCTGAAATTTCAGCTGCTTGAACATGCCCTGATTAAACAGGACAGGGAACAAACACAACCCAGGTCATTCTGGAAGGATTAGTTAGGCAAAAGAGAAAATATTCTTGTCTCAACAAGTAAAAATCTGTCTCTGCAGGGGCTTAATCAGCCCAGAAAAGAATGGGGGAAAGGTAAATTGGTGTGATTGGCACCTGGAAAACGAGCTAAAGCCACAAAGAGAGAGAAATTCAGCTCTTCTGGTTCTACTCTGGAGACATCAAAGTTGACCTACTAAGCTGCAGGGGAAGTTTGGAGAGCTGGCACCTGCTGTTAGGAGGAGACACCACTGTTAAAAAGCAGATTGAAAATAGGCATAATCCTGGTTTTGGGGGTTCTTTAAAATAGTGTTTTATACATAAGAGTTCTTTAAATAGTAATAATTCTTTAAAATAGTACTTTAAGGATACTTCTCTACAACTACAGAGGCCACTCTCAGCATTAACCTCCTCCAGAATAGCAGGGCCCCATGAACCATATCCTCTAAAAAACACAAGTAGGGCACAGCAAAAACTCCTGCACAAATAAAACCACCTGAATAAATCTACTGAAAGGCACCACAAAATCCTCTTCCCACTGCTGAACCAAGCAGGACATCACTTCAGCAGGGCACAAACTTGGTTTTAGCTCTAAGGCACAGCTCCAGTGTCCCACCAATGAGCTGGAGCTTCCACTGATGGGTGTTCACAGGGGGTCACCTGCTGAAGGTTTGTTTGCTTCTTTAAAACCAAAATCAGAGTAATTGCCCCAAATGGCACTCAGCACTGGGGATGGTCCATCCTGCACTTGGCTGGAGCCCCAAAGATCAGCTCCAGGCTGCTCCTGTGCCTCTCCTGTGCTCACCTGTCCCTTGCTGTCCCCCAGTGCTCTGGAACGCCTACGGGGACTGTGACAACTTTGCCACCCTGAAGGGACACAGCGGGGCTGTCATGGAGCTGCACTACAACACGGATGGCAGGTGAGGGCAGGGGCTCTGTGCTGCTCAGAGAGCCCAGGGGCTCCCTGCAGCTCAGGGAACAGGGCTGGAGCCCCAGGAGGGGCTGAGGGAGCTGGGAAGGGGCTCAGCCTGGAGCAGAGGAGGCTCAGGGGGCCCTTGTGGCTCTGCACAGCTCCTGCCAGGAGGGGACAGCCGGGGGGGTCGGGCTGTGCTCCAGGGAACAGGGACAGGAGCAGAGGGAACGGCCTCAGGCTGGGCCAGGGCAGGCTCAGGGTGGGCACAGCAGGAATTTCCCCATGGAAAGGGGGCTCAGGCCTTGGCACTGCCCAGGGAGGTTGGAGTGCCCATCCCTGGAGGTGCCCAAGGAAGGACTCAGGTGGTGGCACTCAGAGCTCTGGGCTGGGGACAAGGTGGGGATCAGGCACAGCTTGGCTCGATGTCCTTGGAGCTCTTTTCCCACCTCAGTGATTCTGCCTCCCAGCAAGAGGCACAGAATGGTTGGGCTTGAAGGGATCACCTGGAGCAGGTGACACAGGGACATATCCAGGGGGTTGGGATGGCTCCAGAGAGGGAGACTCCACTCCCTCCCTGTTCTCTGGGACTCCCCTCAGACAGAAGTTCTTCCCCACAGCGAGCTGGAGCTCGTTGTATTTTCCTTTCTGGCCATCACTCCTTGTCCTGTCCCTGAGCAGAGTCTGCACCATCCTCTGACACCCCCTGGGGATATTTGTGTGGATTGATGGCATTCCCTCTCAGTTTTATTCTCCACAACAGCCAGGCCCAGCTCCCTCAGTCTCTCCTCGTTTCTCCAGTCTTTCATCACCTTTGTGGCCTCCACTGCCCCCTCCCCAGTAGCCCAAAGGGGTGTGATTTTAAGGAATAAACATTTTTCTATTTTTTAAGGACTTGAATTAAATCTTTTGGTTTTGTAGCAAGTGATAAAAACTCCGTCCTCTAAAGGACAAACGTGGAACCACAATTCAGTCCTTGTAACCATGTCAGCAGCTGTGGCTGGCCCTGGATCCCTGGAAGTGTGCAAGGCCAGGCTGGACAGGGCTTGGAGCAGCCTGGGATGGTGGAAGGTGTCCCTGGGGACTGGAATCAGGTGGGATTTAAGGTCCCTCCCAACCCAAACCATTCTAGGATTCCAGCCACGAGACAGACACTGATCCAAGCCCACCAAGGGTCACTGCCTGGCTGGGACAGAGCCACAGAGCAGCAGCCCACACCCACCTTTGCAGCCACACTTCTTGCACACCGTGTTCAGCACGGCCTCCAGGGTGATCTTCTGGCTCGTGTAGTCCCTGAAGGAGCGTTTCTTCCTCTCATCCTGGCTGGGAGGACAAGAACAGCTCCATTTTCAATCCATTCTCAGCTTTAATTCCTTCATTTTTGTACAAACAAAAGGCTTTTATGTTTCTGTACAACCACAAGGCCTTTAAAGGTTATTTGGTGTGGTGGTTTTGGTTTGCTGATTTGAGATTTTACTAATTTTGAGTTTACTTGTGGCTGCAGCTCCCTTCACAGAGAGCAGCAGGCACAAGTTCCCAAGGATTCCTCCTAGGGAAAGGCAGTGAGAAGCTCAGAGAAGAAGAGAAAACAATTCTTATTTCTATTCAGTGCTCCTGTTGTTCTGCACCTGTGGAATGTGTTATGGAGACTGTTTACCCAAAGTGATTTGTCAACTGGACACTGGTGAAGGTTGTTTTGATTCCTTGGATAACTGGGTCAAAGCTGTGTCCTGGCTGTCCCAGACAGTCACAGGTTTCTCTTTTTTAATGGGGTACCTTTCAGTCCAGTATCTCTTTAGGATGTAATTTAGTACAGTATTAGTGTAATATAGTACAGCTTCATAAAGCATTTGTTCAGCCTTCCAAATAATGGAGTCAGAGCAGATTATTCCCTACACTGGGGGTGCCCTGCACTGATAATCACTTCTGTAAATGTCTCCTGCTGCGATGGATTTGCAGGGTTGGGCCATAGTGGGCACCACCAGCCTGCTCCTGAGCCTGCCATCAAAGCCTCAGGGATTCCTCAAGGCTACTGGAACATAAATTGGGCACATGAAGAAAGAACAGGCTGAGAAACCGAACACCAAGACCACAAGAACAGGATAACAGAGGGCTGTGAAACACCTGCACTGTGACCAACCCCACACTCTGAGAAATGCAGGCAGAAAACAGAGAGCAAGACAAAGGCACCAATCCAGCAGTCTGCAGAATCTATAAATGTGTGTGCAATGTAAACAACAGAGGCTTCTCCTGGATCACACTGGTCAGCTGTTCAGGAGTCCTGGATTTCCTGCAACAGTCTCCCATGCAAAACCAGGACACTCTCACAGTAAAACATTCTAAACCCAAAGAGCAGAGCTGACCTGGCCTTGGACACCTCCAGGGACCCAGGGGCAGCCACAGCTGCTCTGGGAATCCCATCCCAGTCTCCCAGGGAACAATTCCTTCCCAAAATCCCATCCATCCCTGTCCCCTGGCCAGGTAATAATTAGCACTGATTCCATGATTCACAGAATGTTGATCAACATCTATCTTTTTTAAGAAACCCGTTGCTTTTATAGACAGTTACAATACAGACAGACTTAATTGGTCCTCTAATCAAAACACCATCACCACTGGTTAATTAGGAAACCACCCTTTGGTAAAGAAATCTCCATAACACATTCCACATGTTCCCAGCAACAGGAGCAGCAAGTGAAGATAGGAATTGCTTCTCATTCTTTTCTCTGATCTTCTCTCAGCCTTTCCCAGAACAATGCCTGGGAAAGTTGTGCTGCTCTCTGTGGCCAGAGCTGCTGCCACACAGCCCTGCCCTCTGGCAGAGGCAGCCATGCCCTGTGCCCTGTGGGCAGCCGTGCCCCATGTCCCCTGGGCAGCCGTGCCCCATGTCCCCTGGGCAGCCATGCCCTGTGCCCCCTGGGCAGCCATGCCCTGGGCAGCCATGCCCCATGTCCCCTGGGCAGCCATGCCCTGGGCAGCCATGCCCTGTGTCCCCTGGGCAGCCATGCCCTGTGCCCCCTGGGCAGCCATGCCCTGGGCAGCCATGCCCTGTGTCCCCTGTGGGCAGCCGTGCCCCATGTCCCCTGGGCAGCCGTGCCCCATGTCCCCTGGGCAGCCATGCCCTGTGTCCCCTGGGCAGCCATGCCCTGGGCAGCCATGCCCTGTGCCCTGGGCAGCCATGCCCTGTGCCCCCTGGGCAGCCATGCCCTCTGTTCTGCTCAGATTTACCCACTCAAGGGAAACGTTGTTGGGATCCAGGTCCTTCCCCGTGCCTTGGTGCACAACCTTCATGGAGAGTGAGAGCTTCAGCTTGTCCTCCTTCATCTGCAGAGCCCACAATTAGCAGTGTGTTAATGGGGACCTAACGACGTTAATGAACTCAGGACTCTGCCTTGAATCAGGGTTACCTCTCTCCCAATGAGCTTCACCCACACCTTGTCCCCCACGTCCAGCATCTCTGCGGGTTTGTCCACGGGGCAGGAGGACATGTGAGTCCTGTGCACCAGGCCTGGGGGGATGGCACAGAGGGGACAGAATCAGCAACAGGGGATGGCACAGAGGGGACAGAATCAGCAACAGGGGATGGCACAGAGGGGACAGGAACAGCCCCAGGGGTTGGGACAGAAGGGACAGGAACAGCCCCAGGGGATGGGACAGGAACAGCAAAAGGTGTGCCTGGCAAAGAACAGCTCCTCATGGATGGGACAAAAGGGACACAAACAGCCACAGGGGATGGGACAGAGGGGACAGGAACAGCTCCAGGTGTGTGCCTGCCATAGAGCAGCTCCTCAGGGGATGGCAGAGAAGGGACAGGAACAGCCTCAAGTGTGCCTGGCAGAGAGCAGCTCCTCATGGATGGGACAGAAGGGACAGGAACAGCCCCAGGGGATGGGACACATGGGACAGAAGGGACAGGAACAGCCCCAGGGGATGGGACACATGGGACAGAAGAGACAGGAACAGCCCCAGGGGATGGGACACATGGGACAGAAGAGACAGGAACAGCCCCAGGGGATATATATAATATCTATATTTATATATAATAAATATATTTATTAGTAGTAGATGTATTTTGGGGGTTGCTCCAATTTTTAACTGCAGAGACAGGATACAAGAGCCCAGCCTGGACTGGGTTTGGGTACTGCCAGAGGAGAGCAGGGCTCTGCACTGTGAAAAATGCCAATTTTCTGATTGGCCTTTCACAAATATGCAAATGAATATTAAATGTGCTGTGTTAGGAAATGATGGTGTATTCACTTCCTCAAGTGGTGTGCTAAATATAGTTTTAGATAATAACATAATGTTAGAGTAGAACTATGCAATGTCAGGTCCTTTTTTTAAAGAAAGGACTTGCAGTGAGACAGCAGCCACAGGACACCTCAGCCTTACAGAGAAAGAGAATTTATTGCTCATTTTCAGAAGGAAGGAACTTCTTCCTGCCTCCTCAGCCCTGAAGAAGAGGAAGAAGGTGACAGTGACAGACAGAATCCTGTGTTTGACTGGAATTGATGCATCATGGATGAGATGTGTGAATATACAACAGGCTGTTCCTTTAAGGGTTAATCCTCTGTTAACCTTTGCCACCCAAAATCTCCCTTTTCCTGCCCCATTTCCCCCTCAAATCCCCCAAATCTCACCCCAAACCCCCTGTGTGTCCTTTTTCGGGCTTATTTTGCCCAAAAGAGGAACACAGACTCTCTGTAACTCTTTGTTTCTGTCTCCTATTGTCCTAAATCCTAATTGTCCCAATTTTTATTACTCTAATTATATTACTATTTTTTATAACCATTTTATTTTTATAACAGTTTTTTTACTATCAAACTTTTAAAAACAAGTAATTGGTGTTTTTCACTTGCAGGAGGAGCAACGTGGGAGCACGTGGCTGGTCCAGCCCTATTCCAAGGTACCCTGGGCCTCCCCAGCAGCCACAATCCTGCCCAAAATCCTGCCCAAAATCCTGCCCAAAATCCTGCAGGGAGCAGGGAAGGGGCTCCTTGGGGGCTCCAGCTGTCCCACAATCAGACACAGCTTAAATCTGATTTTCCCCTTCTTTTGATTTAATTCATTTATTTCACTTTGTTTCCTTTCAGTCCCTTTTCTGCATTCATTCACACTGACCACTAAAAGGAGGAAATTGGGCAAACTGCAGAATTTCCACAGTTCGGCCATTTCCTTCCAATTATTCTCTCAAATATCCTGAAGTTCCCAAAACCTCCACTAAAATATGAAGGTAGCAAAACCCCAAAATATCTAGAATTTCCCAAAAATCCCACCTCAAGATATCCTGAAGTTACCAAAAACTCTTTTGAGTCTTTTTTTGGCAATCATGCAAAAGTCCATCACCTTCTATATGCTTTCCAAATTCCTTCCTAATTTAGGAAAAAGTCATTTTTTGAGCTTTTTCTGAAAGACTTTAATTCTGAACAATGAAATCATCTCACAGACACCAACCTTGTTTCCTGCAGCCTGGGATTTTGATAAAGGCCCCATAATCTGTCACTGCAGCAACCTGGGGAGAAAACCCAGAGCAGAGCTGGAGAAAATCCCTTCCCAAAGAAGGGAGAATCTGCACAACAAACCTGCCCAGCTCACTGATCTGGAGACGGGCAAAGAATCCCAGAATGGTTTGAGTTGGGAGGGACCTGAAATCCCACCCAGTGCCACCCCTGTCATGGCAGGGACACCTCCCACTGTGCCAGGGACCCCTCCCACTGTGCCAGGGACCCCTCCCACTGTGCCAGGTGCTCCCAGCCCCAATGTCCAGCCTGGCCTTGGGCACTGCCAGGGATCCAGGGGCAGCCCCAGCTGCTCTGGCAATTCCAGCCCAGCCCCTCCCCACCCTGCCAGGGAACAATTCCCAATTGCCAAGATCCCATCCAGCCCTGCCCTCTGGCACTGGCAGCCATTCCCTGGCTCCTGTCCCTCCATCCTTGTCCCCAGTCCCTCTGCAGCTCTCCTGGAGCCCCTTCAGGCCCTGCAGGGGCTCTCAGCTCTCCCTGGAGCCTTCTCCTCTCCAGGGCAGCACCCCCAGCTCTCCCAGCCTGGCTCCAGAGGGGCTCCAGCCCTGCAGCAGCTCCGGGGGCTCCTCTGGGCTCTCTCCAGCAGCTCCAGGTGCTGCTGAGGTTGGAATTCTGAGCTCTGCAGGTGGGGAATCAGGTGACAGAAGAGGAGAGAATCTCCCCCTCCCCTGCTGCCCGCCTCTGTGGCAGCCCTTACACCTGCACGTGAACAACTCCACGGGCACAGGTGTGTGCCCCTGTACAGAGCTGCCGCCACCCAAACCTCCCCCGGCTCAACCCCGGCTGAGCCAACACCGAATTCACCCCGAGCGCGGCCCCGGCCGCTCCCGCACCTCGCCCTGGAAGATGGAGTAGAGCTCGGGGAGCGGCTCCATCGCCTCCCTCCGTGCCGTGACAGCCAGCTGGATTCACCCCACGCTACCGCATCTCCTCTGCAGGATGCTGAGGAAAGAAATATTTCATTAACACCCGAAAACCCCCAGAGAGCCCTCGGGTTTCAGAGGCTTGAGCAGCGCGGGGATGGACCCGACGGAACCCGCAGTGCCCCAGTGCAGAACGGACCCGGACCGGCGCGGTGGGACAAGACGGCTCTTCCCGGAGCCCGCGGGGCGGTGCGGCCCTGTCAGCGCCCGCGGCAGCGGCACCAGGGCGCCGCCATCGCCTCAGCCACCACCGCCGCCGCCATAACCCCCTCACGCTGAGAGGCCGCGCTCCCCGCCAATCACAGCGCGCAATGCTGTCGGGTAGAGGACCACAGCCAATCAGAGTTACCCATGCCACCCAGCGCCCGCTCTCCTCCAATCAGAGTGAGGCGCGCCAGAAGGTGCCGCGCTCACCGCTCTATCCCAGGCGCGCCGGTACTGTCTCGGGGGGGCGGGACATGCAGGGCGTCCCGCCAATCAGCGTGGCGGGCGCGGCGCCGGCAGCCAATGGGGCGCGGGGGGCGGGGCCCGGAGCCCGCCATGATCGAGCAGCAGAAGCGGAAGGTCCCGGGCCCCGGGCCTGGCCCCGGCCCCGCGCCCGGCGCCCCCCCGGCCCCCGCCGCCCCAGGAGCCGCCCCCGCGCCCGGCCCCGACCTCCCGCTCGTCCCCGTACCCGCCAAGCGGCCCCGCCATGACCTGCCGGGGGCGCCAGGCACGGGCGGCGCAGGGGGGCAGCCTGCGGCCGGAGCTCTGCTGCAGGCGGTAACGGGGGAACGTGAGGGGAGGGTGGGAGGAGATCCGGGAGGGATGGAGAGCTGAGGGGAGAGGGCAGGGGCGGCTGCAGAAGGAGGGAAGGACCACGAGGGGGTTGGAGCTAGGCACTGCTGAGGCACCTCCGGTGCTGCGTTCGGTTCTGGGCCCCTCGGTTCGGTTCTGGGCGGGAGCGGGTCCGCGGAACGGGGCTGGAGCTCCAGGAGAGGCTGAGGGAGCTGGGAAGGGGCTGAGCCTGGAGCAAAGGAGGCTCAGGGGGCCCTTGTGGCTCTGCACAGCTCCTGCCAGGAGGGGACAGCCGGGGGGGTCGGGCTGTGCTCCAGGGAACAGGGACAGGAGCAGAGGGAACGGCCTCAGGCTGGGCCAGGGCAGGCTCAGGGTGGGCACAGCAGGAATTTCCCCATGGAAAGGGGGCTCAGGCCTTGGCACTGCCCGGGGAGGGTTGGAGTGCCCATCCCTGGGGGTGTCCCAGCAATCCCTGGAGGTGGCACTCAGAGCCCTGGGCAGGGGACAAGGTGGGCATTGGGCACAGCTGGAACTCGATGTCCTTGGAGCTCTTTTCAAGCCTCAGTAATGCTGGGATTCTGGAATTCTGGTGGGAAGGTGAAGATGCTCGGCAGGGGTGGCAGGCTGGCCATGCCCTCCCTTGTCCCCTCACGGTGTCCCCTGTGTCCTGCAGGGCCCCCCGCGCTGCTCCTCGCTGCAGGCCCCCATCATGCTGCTCTCAGGACACGAGGGGGAGGTTTACTGCTGCAAGTTCCACCCCAATGGCAACACCCTGGCCTCAGCTGGCTTCGACAGGCTCATCTGTGAGTGGCACTGCTGTCCCCCACTGTCCCCAGGCTCAGACCCTGCTGCTGGGGGTTTTAGCTCAGCCCTCCCCTGGCTGGGTATGAAATACTTCCCCAGGAAGCTTTTCCCAGCTCCTCTGGCAGATGCCATCCTGATGGTGCTGGAAGTGTGCTTTGCTGGCGTTGCTGTTGTTGCATTAATTGAAGAGACAGGACTAAAATCGAGTTAAAGCCCATTTATTGTTTAAATAAACATCAGCCCCAGAGGTTGTGAGATTTTGAGACAGCAAGCAGTGGCCACAGCTCAAGAGAGTCCCAAATTCTTTGCTGCAGGACAGTGTGTAACTTTCTAACCTTAGGGACAGCCACCACAGAGAATGTTTTGCTTTTCTAACCTGTCACCTTTCTTACTTTTACTGCAGTGCAGACACTTTTAACCAGTAGGCTTTGTTGCATGTACACACATACATGTATGTTCTCTATAGCATCTGAACTCTTAACTTACTCTATACAATTGCACCCTTCCATTATAAACCCTTCACCATCTGATCAGTGCACTTTCTCACTTCCTTAAAGCATATTCTTATTTATAACTATAGAAGCATAAGTTTATGATTTTTCTATGTAATGTCTGCATACTTTATTTTCACATCAATCCAAGCTCTTTCCAAGGCTGCAAATCAAACCTTCCTGTGTCTGTGGCAGTTTCTATCTTTCCATCTCCCCCAGCTGGTGCAGGCTCTGACAGCCCCGTGTCCCTGTCACACGGGTTCCAGAGATCTGCAGAAATGCAGTTTTTAATGCTTAGGCTTGCTGAAGCAAAGATTTTTTTTTTTTTTCCTTAATAAATTCACCTTAACCAAGATCCCTGAAGCTCCTGTGCCCTGGGGCTCACCTGATGCTTTGGCACTGCTGTGAATGCCCCAGCTGGCACTCAGCACTGGGGATGGTCCATCCTGCACCTGGCTGGAACCCCAAAGATCAGCTCCAGGCTGCTCCTGTGCCTCTCCTGTGCTCACCTGTCCCTTGCTGTCCCCCAGTGCTCTGGAACGTCTACGGGGACTGTGACAACTTTGCCACCCTGAAGGGACACAGCGGGGCTGTCATGGAGCTGCACTACAACACGGATGGCAGGTGAGGGCAGGGGCTCTGTGCTGCTCAGAGAGCCCAGGGGCTCCCTGCAGCTCAGGGAACAGGGCTGGAGCCCCAGGAGGGGCTGAAGGAGCTGGGAAGGGGCTCAGCCTGGAGCAAAGGAGGCTCAGGGGGGACCTTGAGCCCTGAGATTTTATCCGGGTAGGAATGCTTGGCTCCTCCCCCTGGGCTCCCATCTCCCAGTGGGATGCTGCAGTTCTTATCAGCCATGCAGGGACATTCCATGGCCTGTTATCAGCAGGGGTCTCCTGGGGGGAGGAGTGGGTGTGGGAGAGATCAGGAAAACTGCCCCTGAGCAGGAGACAGCTGCCATGCAGGTGGCAAACAGAAACAATTTGCTTGGCAATGCAGGACACTGGGAAAGAGTGATGGGAAGGGGGCTGAGCCCTCACTGTGGTTGTTGCCTGCAGCATGCTCTTCTCAGCATCCACGGACAAAACCGTGGCTGTGTGGGACAGTGAGACAGGGGAGAGGGTGAAGAGGCTCAAGGGCCACACGTCCTTTGTCAACTCCTGCTACCCTGCCCGGAGGGGACCCCAGCTCGTCTGCACCGGCAGCGACGATGGCACTGTCAAGGTCAGTGTGTGTTGGATTTGTGGGGTGCCCTGTGGCAGGCAGGAATGATGAATCTGACTCTGTGTTCTCAGAAGGCTGATTTATTATTATTTTATGATACTGTGTTATATTAAAGAATGCTAAACTAAAAGAATACAGAAAGGACACAGACAGAAGACTCAAAAGATAATGATGAAAACTCTCTCCAGTCTGACCCAGCCTGGCCCTGACTGGCCAGAGAGTGAAAACAGCTCCCAGCAGAATGCACTGGAACAATCACCTGTGGGTGAACAATCCCCAAACACATTCCACATCAGCACAGCACAGGAGAAGCAAATGAGATCAGAATTGTTTTCCTTTTCTCTGAGACTTCTCAGCTTCCCAGGAGAAAAATCCTGGGTAAAGGGATTTTTCCAGAAAATGCAAATGCCACAACTGTGTGCCCTGGGCAAAACCTGGGGAAAAAGGTGGAAAAGTTTTAGGATCTTCCAATTTATCTCAGCTAAATTCAGTTTTTTGTTACTCATTTCATTATCACTCTGAGTTCATAGTCAAAAGTGTGACAGCAAATTTCACTGCTCTCTTTTTTTTCGGTACTGCTCAGGGGGGTGGGGAAGGTTGAGCTGCTCAGCTGGGATTTTTCTGCTACTGTGGCTCTGCACAAGTCCCTGCCAGGAGGGGACAGCCAGGGGGGCCGGGCTGTGCTGCAGGGAACAGGGACAGGAGCAGAGGGAACGGCCTCAGGCTGGGCACAGCAGGAATTTCCTCATGGAAAGGGGGCTCAGGCCTTGGCAGGGGCTGCCCAGGGAGCTTTGGAGTGCCCATCCCTGGGGGTGCCCAAGGAATTCTTTCTGGACTGAAAGTCAGATATCAGAGTTACTTTCTGGTCTAGCAAAGCATGAGAAAACCATTGCTGAAATCTGGGCTGGCCCCTTCTTCTTTCTCCTGTCCTGGCACCTTTTTCCCTCTCCTGAAATCTGTGCTGGCCTCTTCTTCCCTCTCTTCTTTCCTGTGCTCCAGACACTGCAGATTCAATGTTTTTTATAAAGATCTCCAGATCTGATGTTTTTTGTGAGACCTCCAGAGGGATTTCAGGAGAACAGGCTGAGTCTCTGCCAATATCTCTGCATTGAGTTTGTTGTTAAATATCTGTGCCACATTTCTTTCCAGCTGTGGGATATCAGGAAAAAAGCTGCTGTCCAGACATTCCAGAACACCTACCAGGTCCTGGCTGTCACCTTCAACGACACCAGTGACCAGATCATCTCTGGGGGCATTGACAATGACATCAAGGTAGGACCCTGTGTCCCTTTTCCTCTTGTCACACCTTGTGTTGGTCACGGATAGCCATGGGTGCCACCTGCTGAATTTTACATCCCCAACCCCCCTGGGCCTTCTGTGTCCATCCCTGCTGGTGGTACAGGGCCAGTAAAGTGGCAGGGGGCAGTGACAGCCTGGCAGTGACAGCCTGGCAGTGACAGCCTGGCAGTCCAGTGTCCCAGCACTGTTGTCACCTGTCTGAGCCAGGGTGGAATGCTGGCTGTGCTGGCAGCCTGGGACAGAGCCATGTGTGAGCTAAGCTGAGGAGAATGTGGTGATGTCCCCTGTGTGCCCTCTGGCCCAGTTTGCAGCTCCCCTGGCACCTGATGGGGTGGAAAGTTCTCATTTCCAGTGAGCTCAGCGTTCATTCAGCTGATTGTCCTGGGGCTGCAGGGCCCCGGCTGTCCCCATGGCCTCAGCCTGTCACCTGCCTGTCGCAGCCAGAGCTCACTGTGGCACTGCCACCAGAGCTGCCCTCAGCCTGCCAGAACTGTCCCCAGCCTGTCACAGCCAGAGCTTGGTGTGGCACTGCCACCAGAGCTGTCATCAGCCCCTGCTCCAGCCTGTCCCCAGCCTGTCACAGCCAGAGCTCAGTGTGACATTGTCACCACACCTGTCATCAGCCTGCCAGGACTGTCCCCAGCCTGTCACAGCCATTGCTCAGTGTGGCACTGCCACCAGAGCTGTTCCCAGCCTGCCACAGCCAGAGCTCAGTGTGGCACTGCCACCAGAGCTGTTCCCAGCCTGCCACAGCCAGAGCTCAGTGTGGCACTGCCACCAGAGCTGTTCCCAGCCTGTCACAGCCAGAGCTCAGTGTGGCACTGCCACCAGAGCTGTTCTCAGCCTGTCACAGCCAGAGCTCAGTGTGGCACTGCCACCAGAGCTGTCCCCAGCCTGTCACAGCCATTGCTCAGTGTGGCACTGCCACCAGAGCTGTTCCCAGCCTGCCACAGTCAGAGCTCAGTGTGGCACTGCCACCAGAGCTGTTCCCAGCCTGCCACAGCCAGAGCTCAGTGTGGCACTGCCACCAGAGCTGTTCCCAGCCTGTCACAGCCAGAGCTCAGTGTGGCACTGCCACCAGAGCTGTTCTCAGCCTGTCGCAGCCAGAGCTCAGTGTGGCACTGCCACCAGAGCTGTTCCCAGCCTGTCACAGCCATTGCTCAGTGTGGCACTGCCACCAGAGCTGTTCCCAGCCTGCCACAGCCAGAGCTCAGTGTGGCACTGCCACCAGAGCTGTCCCCAGCCTGCCACAGCCATTCCCTGGCTCCTGTGTTTGTGGGGCTGCTGCTGTGTAACTCCTTGGGGTTCTAACACATCCAGTTACAAATCTAAGGCACAAATCCCATTTTCCTACGACTGCCATCCATCTCCAGCAGCTGGCACCCACAGCTGTTGATCAGAGCCTGGCTGGGTGCTGTGCAGCTGCAGCTGCAGCACTGCTGGCTGTGTTTGTGTGCCAGGTGTGGGACCTGCGGCAGAACAAGCTCACCTACACCATGCGGGGCCACGCCGACTCGGTGACGGGCCTGAGCCTCAGCTCTGAGGGCTCCTACCTGCTCTCCAACGCCATGGACAACACAGGTACACCCTGCTGGCCCTCCAGGGACACCTCGGGCTGCTCATCCTGGGACAGCAGCGCTGACCTGGCGTGGGCTATAGGGAGCTTGGCTCTAGAGCTGAGCCGTGAATTTGGGTCCTTGAGGGGAGAGCAGCTGCCTCAGGGGGGGAACTGGGGACAAGAGCCACGGCCCAGGTTATCCTGCAGGGCCTGGGGACAGGAGCCATGGCCCAGGTTATCCTGCAGGACACTGGGGACAAGAGCCATGGCCCAGGTTATCCTGCAGGGCCTGGGGACAAGAGCCATGGCCCAGGTTATCCTGCAGGACACTGGGGACAAGAGCCATGGCCCAGGTTATCCTGCAGGCACTGGGGACAGGAGCCATGGCCCAGGTTATCCTGCAGGACAAGAGCCATGGCCCAGGTTATCCTGCAGGGCCCTGGGGACAAGAGCCATGGCCCAGGTGATCTGTGCACTCTGGGCCTGGCTCGTGTCAAGGTGGCTTGGCTGTGTCCCTTCAGCAGGAGTGACAGCCCAGCTGCCACCCAGCCTGTCCCCTTGTCCCTCAGTGAGGCTGAGCCCATCAGGGCCGTGCCCATGGGATGTGTCAGGATGAGGAAAAGCCTCCTGGGAGGAGCTGGGAGGTTTCTGTATTTCCACATTGCTGCTGTTTCTGCCAGAGCAATGCCTCCTGCAGGGGAAGCTGCTGGTTCCCCTGGGGAATGGGGGGTCAGGGAGCCTGTCCTGGGCACGGGGGCTTTGCCAGGGCTGCCTGTCCCTGTCCCTGTCCCCCTCAGCCTCTGGCTCTGCTTCTGTTGCAGTTCGGATCTGGGACGTGAGGCCCTTTGCCCCCAAGGAGAGATGTGTGAAGATTTTCCAGGGAAATGTCCATAATTTTGAAAAGGTGAGTGTGCTCCACTCCTTGTTCAATTCCCTCTGCTATTAACTTATCTCTAAATTGTTTTTTTTTCAATTCAAGCTTAGGCCAGAAAGGCTTTAATAAGAACTCAAAGAAAGATGAATCCACAAAGTGGGTTCCAATTAAAGCCTCAGTAACAAGATTTCTTTGCTCAGTTCATTTGTAATTAGTTGTAAATTAAGTATTTTCTATACTTACCATCTACTTTGTGTAAAATAACAAGGCCCTGGCTGTTTCCAGCAATAAAATAAAATCTGTAATTACCATCTCATCTTCCAAGGGAGATCATTAAAGTGGTGCTGGTTAAAGTCTCGTGGTGATTTGAGTTCAAGGAAAAGGGGGGAGCTAAATAGATCTGTGCATGTTCTTTTCTTTTAGAACCTTCTGAGGTGCTCCTGGTCCCCAGATGGCAGCAAAATTGCAGGGGGCTCTGCTGACAGGTGAGTTGCCACTGCATTTCTCTGTCCCCAGCAAGCCCTGATGGATTTGCAGCACTCCTGGATCAGAATCTCCAGGCTCAGGGTTTTGTGTACAGGTGGGAAATCCCAAACAGCCCTCAGGGAGTTTTCCTGATTTCCACAGGGATGTGTTTCTGCTGCTTTGGTGTCTGTGGAGGAGCACCTGACTGTTGTAAAATCTGGTTATTATTGTCAAAAGCTGGCTGAGGCTCTGCCCTGTCCCACCACAGGATCCCCCAGCAGGTGACAGGGACATCTTTGCCACTGGCTTGGACCCCTGGGTGTCCTGGCAGAAGTTTGGGGGTGTCTTGGAGAGCAGGGTCTGTGTGTGGGGTTGGAGGATGAGGAGCACAAATCCAGTTAAATCCCTGTATGGTGGGATTCCAGGGATCATTAATGACTCCTCCTTTAATTAAGGAGAAAAAAAAATCAATTGGCACAACTCAGACTTGTAAATGAAAGATTCTGTGAAGTGAACTGAGGAGTGGAAAGGGCAGAGCAAGGAAGCAGAGCAGGGTCTGAAGGTCCCTGTGAAGGACACCAATGTCCCCTGGAGCAAATCCAGGCCCAAATCCAGTGCCAGGGAGACAGGAATTCCTGCAGGCCAGGGGCCAGGGCATGGAGCAGCAGTAATCACCAGATTAATCAGCTTCTGATAACAGAGAGGCAGAGCTTGAGATCTCCTTGTCCAGATTTAGTGGTGCAGCTGTCCCAGC
Source organism: Serinus canaria (assembly GCF_022539315.1). NCBI lineage: Eukaryota > Metazoa > Chordata > Aves > Passeriformes > Fringillidae > Serinus > Serinus canaria. The sequence goes on along the minus strand of NC_066336.1, from coordinate 956,342 downwards.
ACGAGCTGGGGCTGTGACTCTGCCCCAGCCCTGCTGGGCCCTGAGTGGGGAGGGAGAATTCCTACCTGGGGGAGAGAGCAGGGATCCCTGCCCTGGGAGAGAGCAGCAATCCCTGCCCTGGGGGAGAGAGCAGCAATCCCTGCCCTGGGAGAGAGCAGCAATCCCTGCCCTGGGAGAGAGCAGCAATCCCTGCCCTGGGAGAGAGCAGCAATCCCTGCCCTGGGAGAGAGCAGCAATCCCTGCCCTGGGAGAGAGCAGCAATCCCTGCCCTGGAGAGAGAGCAGCAATCCCTGCCCTGGGAGAGAGCAGCAATCCCTGCCCTGGGAGAGAGAGCAGCAATTCCTGCCCTGGGAGAGCAGCTCCTGCCCTGGAGTGGCCGGCTGCCCCCTGGGAGAGAGCAGGGATCCCTGCCCTGGGAGAGAGCAGGGTGCTGCTGGGGCTCAGGGCTCTGCCAGCTCCTGGGGCAGGTCCCTGCAGAGCTCCCCACAGCAGACATGGGGATTTTGGGCTGTTTCCCTGACTCTGAGTCTGTTTTGAAGAGAAGTGTGAAAGCTGAGCTGTGCCTGGTGCACCCAGGGGAGGATCCTGGGGGGTTCTCAACCCAGGTAGGGGCTCAGGCAGGAGCCAGCAGAGGGTGATCAAAGGGCTCAGCATGATCCCATCACTCCCCAATAAGCACTGGCAAGTGGCTCATGTGGCACAGCAGGAAGAAATCCCATCTTTAGAGCTGCTGGCAGGGAGGGGCTGCAGTGCAGCAGGGGCTGGGGGGCTCTGAGCTCCTCACTGCCAGCCCAAGGGGATGCCTGGGCGTGCACAGAGTGTTTGGGGCTGTTTGGGAGGGTGAGACCCCTCCTCCCCATTCCCAGTGCTGATTTGCTCCCTGTCCCTGCTCTGTGAGGGATTTCTTTGGCCTCACAGCTTTCAAATCCATCTCTGTGCCCTGAGGGGTGAGGTCACTGTTGGCAGTGAGGTTTTTGCCACTCCTGACTCCTCCCTGCTCAGCCTCTGCTCTCCTGGGCCTGTCAGAGCAGCATTTTCCCATTCTGCTCCTGGGAAGTTCCTGTTTATCCTCACAAAGATCATTCCAGCTGCAGAACCAGCCCTTGCCTGCCCTCACCAGGACTCTGTTGCAGGTTTGTGTACGTGTGGGACACCACCTCCAGGAGGATCCTCTACAAGCTGCCTGGCCATGCTGGCTCTGTCAATGAGCTGGCCTTCCACCCCGAGGAACCCATCAGTAAGTGCTCCCCCCTCCCAGGGCAGCAGCTCCAGGGCTCACTGAGCTGCTGATCCTCTGGGAAGTGACCTCAAAATTGCCAATTTTCAGATTTAGGGGTGGCAGAGCCTTGTTTGCTCATCTCCAGTTGGGTGGGGGCACCTGGGCTGAGCACAGGGACTCTGGGACTGGGCTGGGGACACCCAGAGGGCAGCAAGGTGGCTCTTGGGGTGGGCTGGGGGTGGCTGCCACTGCCCAGGGCTTGTCCCAGCCTTCCCAGGGGCCATGAGGAGCAGGTTTGGAATGGCTGGGATGCCTTGAGTGGTGGTTCCATCAGGACATGGATCACCTGAGAGCTTGGGGGGTCCTGACTTCCCCAGAAGCTGTAGGAAGCAAAACAGAGAATCACAAAATCACAATCCCAGAATGGCTGGGGTTGGAAGGGACCTTAAATCCCACCCAGTGCCACCCCTGCCATGGCAGGGACCCCTCCCACTGTGCCAGGGACCCCTCCCACTGTGCCAGGGACCCCTCCCACTGTTCCAGGGACCCCTCCCACTGTGCCAGGTGCTCCCAGCCCCAATGTCCAGCCTGGCCTTGGGCACTGCCAGGGATCCAGGGGCAGCCCCAGCTGCTCTGGCAATTCCAGCCCAGCCCCTCCCCACCCTGCCAGGGAACAATTCCTTCTCAAAGTCCCACCCAAAGGAAGCTTTGGGCCCTGTTCTGGAGGTGGCCCCACACTCAGAGCTGGCTGATGCAAAGCTCAGGTGGAATTTCAGAGCCATTTGAAGCTGGGACCAGATTCCATTCCCATCTCCTGGTCCAGCATGGGCTGGGCAGGACTGCTGGGTGCTGTGTTTCCATGGAAACGCTCACCTTGGCCTGGTCAGCAGCCAAACATTCCAGCAGTGAACCCCAAAGGCAAGGCCAGAGGCAGGGAGCTCTGGGTAGGCACAGCTCTGCTGGGCTGGGGCTGTGCTGGGGAGCAGAGCCAGCTCCTCTCTGCCTGTGGGATCCTGTGCTCAGCTCCTCTGGGCTCATCAAACACTGGGCTTCAAATAACAATTAAAAAACTCTTACTAAAAACCCATTGAGTCATGCAGCTGCTGGCTGGGAGCTCCTGGGGATGTTAATCCATAAATCACTGCAGGATTCTCACCTGCCCAGGCAGCCAGGCTGTGCAGGGTGGCAAACACTGGGCTGGGAATTGGTGCAGAAACCCCCAGAGCTCCTCTGGACAGGGATGAAACCACTGCTGGTAACTTGTGGGTCATTCTTGGGAATTCCCTGAAGAGAGGAAGGGGCTGGAGCCCCAGGAGAGGCTGAGGGAGCTGGGAAGGGGCTGAGCCTGGAGCAAAGGAGGCTCAGGGGGGCCCTTGTGGCTCTGCACAGCTCCTGCCAGGAGGGGACAGCCGGGGGGGTCGGGCTGTGCTCCAGGGAACAGGGACAGGAGCAGAGGGAACGGCCTCAGGCTGGGCCAGGGCAGGCTCAGGGTGGATTTTTGGGAGGAATTCTCCATGGAAAGGGCTGCCCAGCCTGGCACAGCTGCCCAGGGGGAAGGGGTGGATCCCCATCCCTGGAGGGATTTAGAAGCCCTGTGGATGTGGCACTTGGGGACAGGGGCAGGGCTGGGTTAAAGGTTGGACTCGTTGATCTCAGAGGGCTTTTCCAGCCTTGATGGTTTTATAATTCCACAAAAAATCAGAATCTGCCCTTCTGACCCGTGCCCAGCCCTGCTGGTGGAGTCCCCTTCCCTGGAGGTGTTCAGGGCACCTGTGGATGTGGCACAGAGGGCAGGGGTGACCCTGGGGTGGTGCCAGGCTGGCAGTGGGGTGTGATGGTCCCGGGGGTGTTCCCCAAGCTCAGGGATCCCATGGCTGTGGCTCAGGGCCGGTGGGAGCTGGGAGCCACTGGGTTTTCCCTGTTCCCAGGGATGCTGTCCTGGGGACACTTTCCTGGCCAGATGTGCCCTCTAGTGGCACCCGGTGCTGGCAGAGCCTGGTCTGGAGCTCGGCACTTCCCGGGCTGGAAAACCCCCCTGGGGAGCCTTGCAGGGGGTTCATCCATGGGAGCCTTGCAGGGGGTTCATCCATGGAATCCCCTGGGGAGCCTTGCAGGGGGTTCATCCATGGGATCCTGCCCTGGGGAGCCTTGCAGGGGGTTCATCCATGGAATCCCCTGGGGAGCCTTGCAGGGGGTTCATCCATGGGATCCTGCCTTGGGGAGCCTTGCAGGGGGTTCATCCATGGGATCCTGCCCTGGGGAGCCTTGCAGGGGGTTCATCCATGGGATCCTGTCCTGGGGAGCCTTGCAGGGGGTTCATCACCTCCCTTCCCCTGCCAGCTCAGCCGTGCCCAGCAGCTCGGGGACAGTGGGTGGCAGCTCCAGGACAGCGGGTGGCAGCTCGGGGTGGGCTCGGTGGCACAGAGCTGTTCATGGCTGCCTTGGGAAGCAGCTGAGATCTGGCTTCCAAAATAATGAAGAGTTTGGGCTGTGTCCTCAGGGAGGTCACAAACCACTGGGGTCATTTTTGTATTCTATTTCAGTTTTTGTATTTGAATTTTTGCATTCTATTTCAGTTTGCATATTCTGTTTGAATTTTTGCATGCTATTCCAGTTTTTAAATTCCATTTTAATTTTTGTATTCTACTTCGGTTTTTCTATTTTAATTTCTGTATTCTACTTCAGTTTTCATACTCTGTTTGAATTTTTATATTGTTTTAATTTCTTTGTTCCTGTGTTTCCTTGCCCCTCAGTTCTCTCTGCATCCAGTGACAAAAGGCTCTACATGGGGGAGATCCAGTGATGCCCCAGGAGCTGCTGGGTCTGTGCCTCGGAGCTGCCTGGGCAGGGGCTGGGTGGTTCCCTCCCAGTGGAGCAGATGGCAGCAGCTCGGTGTGACAGCCCTCAGTGCAGGCTGTCCCCTCTCCACATCCCACTGGGCAGCTTTTTCCACCTCCCTTTTCCTTGGGAGGCAGGAAAACTTGGAATTGAAAGGAATTTTGTTTTGGCTGTGCCACTGACAATGAAACCCTTCTCCAGATCCCTTGAAATTGAGAACTTTTGGTTCAGTTCCACACGTGGCTTGTCCTGTCCTGTTTCCTTTGGAGTTTTTTGATACAGTTAAAACTGCAATAAATGGCTTTTTTTACACAGCTCAGTGCCTGGGGTTTATTGCTCTGTGTCTTGGTTTGAACAGCCAGGTGTCTGCTGAGGAGCCTCCCCTGAAATGGAAAATGCAAACCCCCTCCTTTGAATTATTGTAATTCTGAAATGAAGGGGCTCTCAGGCAAAGATATGGGAATGGGAATAACAGTTCTGTACTGGGAAATGAAAAATCCAAATGCAAGAGTGCAACCAAGCCCTGGCAGAGTGAGAGCAGGCCCTGGCACGCTGTGGCTCAGGGTGGGGGCACAGTCCCATGCCAGGGGGGCTCAGCCCTCCTGCAGTGCCAGCTGTGGCTCTGCTGGAGCAGGGATCCTGCACAAGGGGGGAGTTTTCCTCTGCAGCTCCAGGGCTGCTGGAGATGGGCCTGCTCTCCCTCTGGGAATGCAGGGCAGCAGAAAGCTGCTCCTCTGGGAATGCAGGGGGCAAAGGCTGCTGGGCTGTTCCAGGGCAGATTGGATCCAGGCAGGAATGCTTGGCTCCTCCCCTGGGCGCAGCATCTCCCCATGGGATGCTGGAATTGGATCAGCCCTGCAGGGACACTCAGTGGCCATGGACAGCAGAGATCTCCTGGAGGGAGGGTTGGCTGTGGCAGAGAGAAAGAAACCTGCCCCAGGGACAGCAGAGAGCTGCCCAGCTCTGACAGGGGGGGACAGAACACCCAGCCCCATTTCCAGCCGGAGACACTCTGGTGACTTTTCTGTTCTCCAGTTTTAAATCCAGGCCCTCACCTGTAGATAACCAGGGAAATCATTGAGGTGCAATGATGGAACCATTGGTGGAATCACTGAAATCATGGAATGGTTTGGGTGGGAAGGGACCTTGAATCCCACCCAGTGCCACCCCTGCCCTGGCAGGGACCCCTCCCCCTGTGCCAGGGACCCCTCCCACTGTGCCAGGTGCTCCCAGCCCCAGTGTCCAGCCTGGCCTTGGGCACTGCCAGGGATCCAGGGGCAGCCCCAGCTGCTCTGGCAATTCCAGCCCAGCCCTTCCCCACCCTGCCAGGGAACAATTCCCAATTGCCAAGATCCCACCCAGCCCTGCCCTCTGGCACTGGCAGCCATTCCCTGGCTCCTGTCCCTCCATCCTTGTCCCCAGTCCCTCTCCCAAGTCCAGGGAGGGTTCTCCAGGTCCTGGCAGCTGCCCACATCCCCCTTCCATCGTTCCCCTGGCCCCCGGGGGAATGGCAGGCAGGATCCCATGGGAATGGCTGCTGCAGCTCTGTGGCTGTCCCTGGAGGTGTCCCTGGTCCCCTGGGCTGTCCCAAGGCTCCTGCCCTCAGTGGATGAGTGACAGGAGCCCTCAGGGAGGTGCTGGTCAGGCAGATCCATCTCCAGATCCCAAAGGGTGAGCAGCTCCAGGCAGACAAAGCCCTCCCTGGAGGCAGGGCTGGAGGCACAGGAGGGTTATTTGATTTACTTTTAAAATTTTTTATTTATTTTTATTACTTTGTATTATTTACTTTTATTTATTTTAGTGATTTATTTATTTATTTATTTATTTATTCTATTATTTAATTTCTTCATTTTATTTTTTAGTATTTCTTTATTATTTTTATTTATTTTATTATTTTAGGGGGTTTTTTACTGCCAGGGGTGACCCTGGGCATGCCACAGTGGGAGCCTTGTGCCCCTTCCTCTGCCCTGGCCGGGGAGGGGCAGCCCCACAGATTTAGGGTTTAATTAGAGCCTATTTAATGATATTCCCAAGGGTTTATGGGTTTATTTGGATCTACACCCAAGTGCCAGAGGGGGGACACCCTTGGGGCTGATCTGAGACAGCAATCCCGAGCCTTTCCAGGTCCTGTTTCTGTAAAGGAACCAAAACAGGGTTTTGTTCCTAATCCCCACCCCAGGAACCAGCAGGGAGCTGAGGGAGGGGCATCATTCCTCCCCTGCCCTGAGTCCTGGGCAGTCCTGGGGCTCCTGGTGCCAGGCAGGGGGGGCTGGATGGATCCACACCCCACCCTGGGGTCCCTGGGTGTCACCCTGGCTGTCACCCCTGTGCCTGGACACCCCCCATGGCCTGGGCACGAGGGACACGGAGCCGTGACCCAGATCGGGAAATGATCCGGATTAAAGGCAAATCCCTGAGCAGGGGGATGGAGAGCCAGGCCTGGATGGACAGAGCCAGGCCTGGATGGACAGAGCCAGGCCTGGATGGACAGAGCCAGACCTGGATGGACAGAGCCAGGCCTGGATGGACAGAGCCAGACCTGGATGGAGAGCCAGACCTGGATGGACAGAGCCAGACCTGGAAGGACAGAGCCAGGCCTGGATGGACAGAGCCTGGCCTGGGTGGACAGAGCCCAACCTGGATGGACAGAGCCAGACCAGGATGGACAGAGCCAGACCTGGATGGACAGAGCCAGACCTGGATGGACAGAGCCAGGCCTGGATGGACAGAGCCAGACCTGGATGGACAGAGCCAGACCTGGAAGGACAGAGCCAGACCTGGATGGACAGAGCCTGGCCTGGGTGGACAGAGCCCGACCTGGATGGACAGAGCCAGACCTGGAAGGACAGAGCCAGACCTGGATGGACAGAGCCAGACCTGGATGGACAGAGCCTGGCCTGGATGGACAGAGCCAGACCTGGAAGGACAGAGCCTGACCTGGATGGACAGAGCCCGACCTGGATGGACAGAGCCTGACCAGGATGGACAGAGCCAGACCTGGATGGACAGAGCCAGACCTGGATGGACAGAGCCTGGCCTGGATGGACAGAGCCTGGCCTGGATGGACAGAGCCAGACCTGGAAGGACAGAGCCTGACCTGGAAGGACAGAGCCTGACCTGGATGGACAGAGCCAGACCTGGAAGGACAGAGCCAGACCTGGATGGACAGAGCCAGACCTGGATGGACAGAGCCTGGCCTGGATGGACAGAGCCAAACCTGGAAGGACAGAGCCTGGCCTGGATGGACCTGTTCCCACTGGTTCCCAGCTGTACCTGGGGGGATTTGGGGCCAGTCCCCCCGTTCCCACTGGTTCCCAGGTGCACGCAGGGGGATTTGGGGCCAGTCCCCCCGTTCCCACTGGTTCCCAGGTGCACGCAGGGGGATTTGGGGCCAATCCCCCTGTTCTCACTGGTTCCCAGGTGCACGCAGGGGGATTTGGGGCCAGTCCCCCCGTTCCCACTGGTCCCAGATGCAGCCAGGGCAGCCCAGGGCTCTCCTGGTTCCCATCCCACAGCAGATCCAAGGCAGCCCTGGGCCATGGCAGCAGCAAAGAGTTCCAGCTTCATCTGAGCGCAGAGAAAATTGTTTCCTTAACCAGGTTTATTCCTCCGAGGGAGGTATTTGCTTGAGAGATTTCCACTAGAAATTAAATCTTTCCTGGGATCCGGATAAACAGACCCAGTTCCACGGAGCTGGGCTGGCAGGGGGGGCTGATCCCCAGCCTGGGGGGGCTGGAGGTGACCCCGAGGTGGCTCTGGGGAGTGTCCCCATCCCTGTCCCCGTCCCCATCCCGGTCCTTGACCCTTTGGCAATGCCAGCACCCCCAAGAGCTCCCGCGGGGAGGTGGAGGAAGCACCCAGAGCTCCGGGGGTGCAGCGGGATGGATCCAGCACCCCGCTCTGGGGTCAGCGGGGACATCCCGGGACATCCCGGGACATCCCGGCTCAGCCAAAGGCAGCTCCGGCCCTGCCCCGCCCCCTCTCATTCCTTCCTGTCCTTCCCGCAGCTTTTCCTTCCCTTTCCCCACTGCTGTTCCCTAATGAATTTGGAGAGTCCCAGCGATGGTTTCTGAGAGAATGGAAAACAATTATTTGCTCTGGTGGGGAATAGATGCTGTTTAGTCTGCGTTTAATGGAAAGCTAATTAAATTACTTGAGCGAGTGAAGAGAAATTTTTTGTTAATTATGAATTTTGCGAGCTACAAAGGCGAAATGATGATGATGGATCCTGTGATGTGCTGCCCTTCTCCCCAGCACAGAGATAAGATAACAGAGAAGGAATGGTGGGAACTCATCTTAACTCATCCATCAATTCTCCATCAGCCGCCTGAGCCCGATCCATTACCTGGGATCCACAGAGCTGATGGTGACTGGCAGCTGGGGGCTAATTATCTTCAAATTGGGGAAAGGTTGCTTAAATAAATGTGTGCTTCCTCCTGGAGGTGGCTGGGAAGTCACAGAATCATGGAATCCTGGGGTGGTTTGGTTGGAGGGATGTAAAGTTCATCCCACCTCTCTCCTGCCCACCATCCCAGCGTGCTCCCTGAACAGCCTGGGGCTGGGCTGGACCTGAGCCCAGGGATGGGGCAGCCCTGATCCTGGGCCTGGGACATCTCTTGAGCCCAGGGATGGAGCATCCTTGACCCCAGGGCCTCTCTGACCCCAGGGATGGAGAATTCCTGATCCTGAGTCTGGAACATCCCTAACTCAGGGCTGGAGCATCTTTGACCCCAGAACTGGGACATCCTCAATCCCAAGTCTGGGACATCCCTGGTGTCCATGGCTGGAGTGCCACTGACCCCAGGGATGGAGCATCCTTGACCCCACAGCCACGGCCTCTGTCAGCCCAGGGATGGAGAATTCCTGATCCTGAGTCTGGGACATCCCTGGATCCAGGTCTGGAGCATCCCTGACCCCAAGACTGGGACATTCGTGGCCCCAGGGATGGAACATTGCTGACCTGATCCTGGAACATCCAAGGAGTCAGGCCTGGAGCAATGTGACCCCAGGACTGGGACATCCTCGATCCCGAACCTGGGACATCCCTGGTATCCAGGGCTGGAGTGTCCCTGACCCCAGGAATGGAGCATTGCCCACCCCAGGGCTAACCCTGACCCCAGGCTGGGCTCTCCTTTATCCCAGGACTAACCCTGACCCCAGGACTAACCCTGACCCCAGGCTGGGCTCTCCTTTACCCCAGGACTAACCCTGACCCCAGGCTGGGCCATCCTTTACCTCAGGGCTGGGCCATCCCTGGCCCTGGGAGTGGGATGTCCCTGTCCCCAGGCTGCTCCAGCCCTGCCCAAACAGACAAAAATCTGACTTTGGTGTAAAAATATCAGTTTAGTGAAAAAACCTGATGTCTCTGTGTTCTGTTTATACCCCTGGCAGGGAGAGCTCTCTCTGGCATAAAGATACAGATGGTTTTTGACTTGAAACACTCGGGTTTAGTGGAAAGAGAGGATTTTGTGTACCTGGGGATGAGATCCCATCTGGCTGCTCCTGCCCTGGGGGTGCAGAGCTCAGCTGGGTCAGATCCAGCCCCTGCCAGAGCCAGGTGGCCGTGGGGGACAGGGGACAGCCCTGTCACCCCACCACGGCATGTGGGGTGCCAGAGAAATGGAGTCTCAGCCTTGATGGGGTCGTTCCTCTCCCTTCTCCATCCCACAGGAGATTTGGGATGAGGCTCTGATCCCCCCAGGGTTGTTGGGGAAACTGAGGCATAACAGGGCTTGGTGGGAGCACGGCTGGAGATCCATGCACAGATCCTGATGGCTTCCTCCCATTTCCCATCCCCCCAGTTAATTACAGGACCCTTTTTGGATTTCCTCCTGGTATTTTCTCTGTAATTTTGGCCACTGGGGCTTTGTCTTGCACCCCAGGGTGAGGGTGTGGAGTGGCAGGTTCTGAGCAGAGCCAAGCACAAAGCCCTGGGCTCATTTCCCACCCTCTCCTGGATGAAGTTGTCTCCTCTCCTTCCAAGGAAGCTCCGTGACAGGGTTTATTGACCTTTTTTTAATCTAAAATTGATTCTTTGCAAATCTCCACCTGCTCAGGAGCCAGGCGGGATCTCGGCGCCATTGGGTGGGAATTTATGATTTTCCATCAGAGCATTTTGCCTTTCCCTGGTGTTTTTGGGGGCTGCAGGAGGGTTGAGCTGGGCAGATTTGCCTGGTCATGGCCAAGGAGATGCTGTGGGGTGCTTTGGTCCTTATCATTTTTGACCTGTGAGGTGATGCCAACCCCTCTGCTCCAAATTTCTGCTGTGTTTAAAGCCCAGAGGAGCCCAAAAGCTGAATCCTGGAGCTGTGGCTGTGGCAGGAAAACCCTCACGAGCCTGGGACAGAACAGGATGAAGGTGATGGGACCTGTCCCAGGTGAAAGCCTGGGGATCCCGGAGCCAGGAGAGCTGGGAGGGATGGCCCAGCCCACGGTGGGGGTGTCCCAGCTGGGATCCTTGGCAGCCTGAGGGAGGTGTGGGAATACTCAGGGCTGGTGGAAGTCACTCAGCCAGGCCAGGGGGGAATAAACCATGTCTGAATCTGCTCCTGCTCCCAGGAGCCCGGTTCGGAGCATCCCTCGAGGAACCCGCTGCATCTTTGCCCTGTGTGTGTCTGAATGCACAAAAGCCAAGCGTTTCCTGCAAAGCCCCGTCCTTCGGCCGCGCACGAGCCTCCCCAAAGGCTCCCGGGAGCACGGAACAGCCCCGGGGGGGAGAGAAATCCCCATCGTGGAGGATGAAGAGGAAGCTCCAGGTGTGAGAGGTGCTGCAGGCTGGTGCCAGCAGCGCACAGGGATCAGCCCTGGCAAGCTTGGATGGGCTTGGACCACACACACAAATGCAGCTTCATCCCTCGGATGCCGTGTGCATGCTCTGACACCTAAGGCTGTGTGGGGCGGGTTTAGGAGATGCTTCCTTCCGAACATCGGCGCTGAAGATTAAGAAATCATGGAAATTAAAAGCAACAAACTGTTTCCAAGTGCTTCTGCCAGGCAGCATTTCAGCCAGAGGTTTCTAAAGCGCTGGGAAGGCAGCATCCCGGTGACTCCTCGCGCTCTGCCATGTCCCCGAAGGTGTGCTGTGAAAACAGAACAAAGGCGAGCGGGTGGGTGGCGGTGAGGGGCCGTGTCAGCCCTGTCTGCACCCCCCTCCCTCCCCAGGCACCTCTGCCCCCGGCCGGCACTCAGCCCTGGCCCCAGCCGCGTGTGCCGAGCGGGGCTCTGCGGGGGCATGTGGGGCGCTCCCGCCGGGCTCGGCCATCTGTCCTCCCGGCAAGCCCAGCTGCTGCGCTGGCATGGCCACCCCAGGGGAGGTGGCGGGGTCCCTGTGCTGCGGGTCCAGGCGCCGCCCAAGGGCCGCAGGACCGGGGGATGCGGGGGATGCGTGGGGGATGCGGAGGGAGCATCTCGCAGCCCTTCCCCAGGGTCTCACCCAGCCGCACCTGCCTCCGCAGGCGAAAATAGAATAATAACAAAAATCTGCGATTTAAAAGACAAACGCTGATGATTAAGGATAAGCATAAGGCCAGGCGGGAGCCGCGATGCGGCTGAGGGGCCGCACTGCCCGCGCCCCCGGAGGCCGCCAAGGGCTCGGCGCGGCTCGACGTGCCCGCCCGCCCCCCGCCCCGCCCGGCCGCGCCGCCCGCCGCGCCCCGCTGGCTGCCGCGTCCCGCCTTGTTCCGGCCGCGCAGCCCGGCCCCGCCCGCGCCCCCCTCCCGCCCGCCCCGGGCGCGGAGCGCGGCTGTGCGGGAGACAATAGCGGAGCGGACGGCTCCGCGCCGCGCCGGGCCGGGCATGGGCGGCCAGGGCTGCGCGGCCCCGCGGCCCCCGCGCCGCCCGAGCGGGCTGTAGCGGGGCGGGGGGCGGAGGGAGAAGGGGGGCGATGCCCCACGCCGAGCCCAGCCCGCCGCTGTGCTGAGCCGGCAGGGCTGGCCGGAGGCTGGAGAGCGGGACATGGTGCTGGAGCCCCCCGTGACGCTCCCCGGGTGGCCAAGGGGCGGCTGGTGAGGAGCTGGAGCGCGGCGGCGGAGCGAGGCCACGGTGAGGGAGCCCCGAGGATCCGGCTGGGGAGCCATGGGGAGATGCAACGGGCGATGCACGCTGGTGGGATTCTGCTGCCTGCAGCTGGTAAGGCTCATCGGCATGCCGGGCGTGCTTTGTGCGAGATGCTGCCTGTCACCGCTCCCCACGCCGCCTCGGCGGTGACCTTGTGTTGGGACCAGCTCGGGGATGCTTCATCACGCAAAAAAAAAAAAAAAAAACCACAGCAAAGAAAAAATGCTGATCTAAAAGACAGGCAGTGCCACCCTCATCTCCTGCCTCAAGCCAGCGCTGGCCGGGGAGGTGGATGGGGACCGCTTCCCTGCGCTGTCAGTGCCCGAGGTTGCGTCTCCAGCAGGTGTGAGCTTTGTTCCCAACTGCAATCTCTTCCCTCCGACTTCACTCCCGCCCGCGGTTTCCCATTCTGGTGACTCCACGGATGCGTCTCGGGGTGCTGGTCTCCTGAGTCGGGGCGAGAGGGAAACTTGGAGCCGCTGGCAGCACTTTGGAAACTCTGCTGCTCCTGAGCGGGGCCCACCTGCCCGCGGTGGGGGGCACGGGGCTGTGGCGGCAAGGAGGAAGGAGAGGGTTGATTTTCACGGGATTGTGGGGTTTCATTCGTAGGGTTTCGTGACAATTCCGTGCCGCGCTCGCCGCCGCCCGCGAATCAATCTTCATCAGGCTCTGCCCGAGGAGCCGGCGAAGGGAGCGCGGGGGGGATCCGGGGTTTCTGCTCAAACCAGCGCTAGCGAGGTTGCGATTAATTATCCCGGCAGGGTGGTGCGTTAATGGAAAATCAGCACCCTCCAACTTGCCCCCGCGGCCGTGCCGAGCTCGTCACGGCGAGGAGAGCAGGGAGGGACTGCTGAAATCTGTGGGGTCAGCTCGTGGTGTCCCCGGGGACGGGGGGGGTGATGGATGGATGGACTCAGCGATGGAAATGGGCTCAGAGCCCTCTGGAGATGATGGTGGCATCCTGCTGACAGGCACTTTCTTCCCGGCTCTTGTTCATCCTTCATCCTCCAGAAGGCAGCGGGTGGGGAGGGGTCCCCACTTTTGGATGGGGGTACACGAGGTGTTGCTGGGGGGATGGGGAAGATTTGAAGCCGGTGCTCAGCCTGGGCAGCAGAGGCACCGTGGGATCATCCCCAGGCTGGAGTCCCCCATGCCCAGCAGGAATGGACTCTGTGTCCCCAGCTGTCCCCTCGCTTTGGGCTGTGGAGTCTCGCTTGGCGTTGCGCTCACCTGATCCAGGATAAATCCAGCGGGGCTTTTCCAGGTGTGCAGGAGTTTGCTGGCTTTTGGTCACATTCCTTTTCACCGCTCAGCTCCAGGCAGGTTTGGTGGTGATTACTCCCCAAGATATCCTAAATCTGAGAGGTTTAAATCTGTTCATCGGGGGAAGGCTGAATAGGTGCGAGCTCCTGGGCTGGGAGAGCAGCTCCAGCTCACACCCGGAGGAACTTAGTGCTGCTAATCGGGGTCAGGCTGTCCCCTCCACCTTCTCCCCATGTGTCCTGGTGTTTTGGCATCCCCAGAGGCTCCAATCCCTTACCAGGGACCTCTCCCTTCCCACTCCAGGCTCACCCTGAACCAGCTCATCCTTTGGGATGCTCTCTGGAGCTCCTTCCTGGTTTTGGAGGCAGCAGCTTCCACTCCCCCACGGAGAGATGCCCCCAGCCCTCAGTTCCCCTGGGCTGAGGGGTCTGGGTGCCCACCCATGGCCCTGTGCTGAGCCAGCCCCAGGAGACTGGAGGTGGCAGTGGCACCCAGGTGTCCCCTGGGGTGACCAAGTGCCACAGCACCTGGACCGGGCAGAGCTGAGGTTTGGGATGGAGCCTCAGGAAGTGGGGATGATCCCCGACCCCATCCCTGCTCCCCTCCTCTGCTTCACTCCTGACATGGAGATGGCACGGCAGGCTCATGTCCCCCCACCCAGCTGGCCCTGGCACCTGTCCTTGGCCCTCTGTCCTGTGGGTGGGGACAGCTGTGCCCCCAGTGTCCCCAGTCACTGGTGTGTGTGGGGCTGCCCCGTGGCTGCAGGAGCAGCTCGTGCCACAAGTGGGGACTGCCCAAGGAGGGCACGGCTCAGCTGAGCCCCCCTGGCCAGCCTGGGCCCTGGTGTCCCTGAAACAGCAGCATGGTGACATCCTGAGGTGATGCCACCATTTCTGGCTGGTCCTCCCTACCCATCCCCAGGCCCTTTCCCTGTGTGCCATGTCACCTCACAGCCACCTTCCCATGGCTCCTTGAGTGTCACTGTCACCTCTGGGCACCTTCCCACGGCTCTCTGTGTGTCATTGTCACCTCTGGGCACCTTTCACATCCCAGCTGGTTCCCCAATGTTCATGACCTGCTCCCTCACCCCCCTGGTCCCAGGGATGCTCTGGATGCCCAAGGTGCAGCTGGCACAAGGTCCCTGATCTGGAGGGGCCCTGTCAAGCCCTGCCTGCACCAGCCCACCCCTGAGCCAGTTTGGGAAGCTGCTCTTTGGGCCATGACACTGCAGGATCTGCCTTGGAGCATTCAAACACCCTCCAAGCTCCTTCCCCCTGGCGAGGCCATGCTGAGAGTGCTGGCTGACCCCAGTCCTGGGGACAAGCAGCACGTGCCAGATTTTGCCTCCATTTATGGTTTTCCCCTGAAAAAATCCTCTTGCCAAACCCCCACCGGCCAAACCCCCAAACCCCACCCTCCCTGCCTCGGGAGGGGCCACCCGCAGGTGTTCATGAGAATGAGGTGGGATAAAACCCAAACTCCGGGGTTTTCCTTGTTTCCCAGCAGCTGGGAGACACCAACGCGTCTCTGTGCCCCGTGTTTGTGGGATTCACCCTCTCTGGGGGAAATGGGAATGCTGGGGGGTGGGACGGGGCAGGGACCCGAGGTGGCGCTGCCCTGCTGGGGCAGGGGCTCTGGGAGCCACAGCATTGGTTCCTCTGCAGCCTGGAGGGGTGGGGACAGCTGAGCTGCTGCCAGGCTGGGCCAGCCCTGGTGGCATGATACGGGACATTGGGACATCGGGATATCGGGACATTGGGATATCGGCGTACCAGGACATTGGGATGTCAGAATATCAGGACATCAGGATATAGGGTTATTGGGACATTGGGATAGTGGGATGTTGGGATATCTGGATATTGGGATGTCAGGATATCAGGATATTGGTACATTGGAATACTGGGATATCAGGATATTGGAATATTGAGATATTGGGATATCAGGACATTGGGATATTGGGACACCAGGATACCGGGACATTGGGATATCGGGACACTGGGTCATCAGGACACCAGGATATTGGGACATGCATTGCTGGCAGCTGTCAGGCCGGCTCTGTCCAGCTGCTGTCACATGTCCCTTGGCCGCCCTGCTCTGTGCCCCGCGGCCGCGCTCAGGAGCCGGTGCGGGATGGTTTTCCTGGAGCTGGCTCCTTCTCCACCCCAGACTGGCGATCCCAGCGCTCCCTCCGTGCGGCCGCTCAGCCCCGCAGCTGGACGGGGACAGGGACGCTCCGTGCCCCACCTCCGCCTGGCAGAGCCCGCAGCCGCTTCCAGCCGAGCTCCTGTTTCCTTCTTTGTTTCTCTCCTTCTCCTTTAATTGGCTGGGAAAGCAGAGCTGGGTTGGCACCTCCCGCCTGCCG
The DNA here is from genome assembly GCF_022539315.1 of Serinus canaria. NCBI lineage: Eukaryota > Metazoa > Chordata > Aves > Passeriformes > Fringillidae > Serinus > Serinus canaria. The sequence goes on along the minus strand of NC_066336.1, from coordinate 940,605 downwards.
GAGCCTGCCAGGCTGGCGGGGTGCGGTGCGGGACCGTGCCGTGAGTCGCGGTGCCGTGCCATGCCGTGCCATGCCGTGCCATGCCGTGCCACGCCAGAGCGGCGCTGGCATCCCCGCTCCCTGCGGGGCTGGGGCGCGGGAGAGGGGCCGCGGGTCCATCCCAGCTTCTCCCTAAGCCGCGGGGTTCGGCGGCCTCGGGAGCCGCTGGGATGTGACCCCGTCTCCAGGGCTGGAGAAGGAGCAGGAGTTCGGCTTAACGAGGGATGGGTGAAGGGAGAGGATGATCCTTCATCCCTGTGCGACAGCGGCTCCCTCTGCGCCCCTGGGGGCTCCGTGGCCCTCCCGTCCTTCCTTCCTGCTCTGATTTCCCTGGTTTGGCCGCGGCCGGTGGGAACCACCCTCCTCCCACCTCTGCCGGCATCTTTTGTCCTCGCACGGCTCCGGGCGCTCGGCACGGGGATGAACCGGGCACCGCGGGGCCGGGGCCGCCCCGGCCGCATCCCCCTCCCCCGGAAAGGGGGAAAGGAGCCCGGGCTGAACTCGGGCTGGAGGTTTTCAATTACACAATTAAATGCACAATTAGGTGTAATTACCAGCGCTCAGAAGGTGCGACTGTTCATAATGGGCTTGTAATCTACTGCCGCCGCTGTTTGTACTGCTCCGCTCCGCTCCCTAATGATTATGGAAAGCTTTCCCATTTGCATGGTTGCCATGGAAATGGGGGGCTGGCAGGAGCGCGGGGATGGCGAGGGGAGTCCCTGACTCCCCCGAGCCCCCTCGCTGCCCCACATCCCCTCTCCGTGGGGTGGCGGTGATGGGGGTGCTGATCCCTGCGGCTCTGTGGGGTCACGGGTGCCGGCGTGGAGGGAGGAGGATCCTCCAGGGATCCAGAGGATGCAGAGCCGGCCCCAAGGTGGGAAATGTGTTTTAAAGCCTGAAAAACCCCACCCCAGCCCGTCACCTGCCCGGGCGAGCGCCCCGAGAGCCCCGCAGGGACCGAGGCTGTGGGTGGCCCTGCAGAGGCATCATCCAGCCCAGACCTCCGTGCGGGTGAGCATCCTCCGGCACATCCGCCTTCCAGGCAGGGCTGTAAAGGTTTATTGACGTGTGTTTGGGAAGGCAGAGCCTCACAGCTCGCAATTAAAACCGCGATTAAAGTGCCGTACGTCTAAATTTGCAGGACTAGCTAATGTGCACCCAAGAGGATTAACGAGGCCGCCTGAAGAACTCCCTAAATCATTCATGGCGGTTCTTAACAGAGCTGGGAGCGAGGGGGGCTGGAAAATAAATGTCTCAGAGGGCTGGGTTGTAGAGAGAATAAAGAGGATGAGGCTGAAACCAGCCTGGCCCGACAGGGGAACTGTCAGAGCCCGGGAAGGAAATGTTGATGTGAGCAGAAAAGCCGAAAGCAGATGGGCTCATGGAGAGCTGGGAAATGTGTCTTGTCCAGCCAAACCTGGCTCTTGTTTCTCCTTGAGCTCCCTGGTCTGGCTGCTGGAAGGGGCTGAGCTGCCCCAGCAATGGTTTGGATGCTGATAAGGAATTTGATTTAATCCCAGGTGGCTTCTGTTAGGAAAAAATTAGTGCTATGAAAAATCAATGGTGCTCATTTCAGGACTGGGCAGAAAGAAGAGAAGGAATTAAATCATCGCTGGAGAAAAGGTGTGGGATGAGGGGATGGTGATGAGCAGAGCCTGGCACAGACGAGTCCCCCTGGAGGTGCATCCTGGGCACAAGGGGCAGGGGCGTGTCCCATCCCAAAATCCATTGCCAAGCCATCGGGAGGGGGCTGGGCAGAGGAACAGGAGGATGAGAGAAGTGGCCAAACAGCCTCTGGAGAGGCTCAGGGTCTGTGGCTGCTCTGAGGGAAGATCACAGAACTCTGAAATGGTTTGGATGGGAAAGGACCTTAAATCCCACTCAGTGCCACCCCTGCCATGGCAGGGACCCCTCCCACTGTACCAGGGACCCCTCCCACTGTGCCAGGGACCCCTCCCACTGTGCCAGGTGCTCCCAGCCCCAATGTCCAGCCTGGCCTTGGGCACTGCCAGGGATCCAGGGGCAGCCCCAGCTGCTCTGGCAATTCCAGCCCAGCCCCTCCCCACCCTGCCAGGGAACAATTCCCAATTGCCAATATTCCACCTGAATCCCTCCTCTTTTAGTTTTAAACCATTCCCCCTTGAAGAGTCACAGAATTCCCAGAATTCCCAGAATCCCTGGGTTGGAAGAGACCTTCAAGCTCATCCAGTCCAACCCAGCCCCAACACCCCAACTCACCCCTGGCACCCAGTGCCACATCCAGGCTTTGTTAAACACCCCCAGGGATGGGGACTCCACCACCTCCCCAGGCAGAACATTCCAGAACTTTATCACCCTTTCTGTAAAAACTTTTTCCTGGTATCCAACCAAGGTGGGGAGGTGGAGAAGATTCCCAGTCCCAACAGCCCTCAGTGCAGGAGAAATGAGGCAAAGGGAGTGGGTTTTGGGGAGGAAAGGGTTTTTTCAGCCCTGAGGGTGATTAACCACAGCCAGAAATGAACTCTGGGTGCCTTGGCCTTCCCCTGCTGCCTTTGGGCAGTGCTTGCCCCAGGCTTGGGCCATGTTTGGAAGGACAACAGGGACATCCCCACACAGTGGCAGCACTGGGGGTGCTGAGTACCCTGGGTTGTTATTCCAGCAGAGGTTGGGTTTGTTTGGGAATTTGCTGCTGCAGGATCCAGGAGCACCTGTGAACTCCTCAGGGTGTTGTTTATTCATGGAATGCTCTCCCTGCCCCAGGCTCTGCTGGCTCTGATGTCTTGGGTCAGAGACTGGACAGAGACCAGACAGAGCTAAAGAATAAAGCAGGGATTGATTCCAAGGATCTCCTCCATGGACGCACCTTGGGCAGCACCAGAGCCCAGCCAGGGCTGCACCCAAGATGACCCAAAATGGCCCCAAAATGCCCGGCCGGGCACGGGGTCTGTCCCTGGGATCAGCTCTGCTCCATTCCCACCTTGCAGTTCATTGTCCCAGCCCAGCTTTAGCCCAGGCAGTCCCAGCCTTGTTTTTCTCTCTCCAGCCCACGGGGTTTGTGCTCCTGGGCTGAGATTGGGATCATTTGTCCTTGGTGCCCAGCTGGAGCAGGAATTGTTTTGTCTCCCTGCTCTGTGCACAGAGCTCACCATCCCATAATGTGGACCCAGACCCACACACTGAAGCAAATCTGAAAAATAGAAAAGCCAAACCTGAGGCGTGAGCTCCCACCACTTTTTCCTTCTGCAGAGGTGCTCTTGGCTCCTCTCTGCTCAGTTCCTCCAGAGAGAAACCCAGGGAAGCCCTGGAAGAGAGTTTGGTCCACAACTCACTGTGGAGGGATTCGGTTCCCAAAGGGAAACCCACATCCCCCTCTGGGACACAGACCTGGCTCCCAGCTCCCAGCCCTGCCCCCACAGAGCTGGCACAGGGGTGGGTTGGGCAGCTGGGAGGATGCTGGGGGTGGGTACCTATTGGATTTGCTGGGAATGCCCCGATGAGGGCAGGAATGATGGATCTGACTCCATGTCCTCAGCAGGCTGATTTATTATTTTATGATACTGTATTACATTAAAGAATGCTAAACTAAACTACACTAAAGAATACAGAAAGGATACAGACAGGAGGCTAAAAAGAGAATAATGTAACCTCGTGACTCTCTCCAGAGTCTGACCCAGCCTGGCCCTGACTGGCCAGAGAGTGAAAACAGCTCCCAGCAGAATGCACTGGAACAATCACCTGGGGGTGAACAATCCCCAAACACATTCCACATGGGCACAGCACAGGAGAAGCAAATGAGATCAGAATTGTTTTCCTTTTCTCTGAGGCCTCTCAGCTTCCCAGGAGAAAAATCCTGAGTGAGGGGATTTTTTCAGAGGATGTGAATGCCACAGGTACCAGGACGCCCTCTCAGCCTCGTGCCCATTCCCAGGGCTGGGAAAGGCTCTGTCTCCCACTGCACATCACGGCAGGAGCAGGATCCTGCTGGCATCACCTCCCCCCTGGGCTGGGAGCCCCTGGAGTGCTGCAGCCATGGCCTGGGAATCTCCCATCCCTTGGGAAAGGGACAGGGATGGGAACCCCACAAATCCCTCACTCCTGCCTGCTTTAACAGCCTGCTCTGGGCTGCAGGTGGATCTGTATCCATCTCTGCTGGCCTGGGGGAGCAGTGCCAGGGGTGGGAACCTTCCCAGCCCCATCCTGGTGCTCCAGGCTGTGTCCCCAGCCCTCCTGCTCCTGGAATGCCCCGGGATGTCCCTGTCCCCACCGCAGCCAGCGTGGCTGGAATTGATGAGCACTGGGGGCTGAGTAAGGAGAGAACATTCTTCCCAAATCCTGGGGCATGCTTGGAGCAGCTCAGAATGGCCCCCTTGGCACTGATTTTTTCCTTCCCCCCATTTGAAAGCAGCTATTTATTTCAATTTCCAAAATTTGGATGTAACGGGCAGGAAAAGGGGGAGTGCGAAGCGGGCAGAGAGCAGCCCAGGTGTGTTTAACCAGCCAGGACATAAAACCCTGAGAGGTTTTTAAAAAGATTAATAACATGAGCTTGGGGGAAATTCCCCCTCCTTTGGGTCTCATCTGTGGTAGCAGGAGATTTTGAGGAGGAAAAAACCCAAAAGCCCAAGTGGTGTTTGGGAGCAGTGGGACAGGATGTGACTCGCTCTGTCCCCATGGGGTCACGTTATTTAACGGAGGTTACATTAATGAATTATTTAATGGCTGTGGAGGATGGGAGGGGCTGTGGGACCTGCCTCGGGGTGCTGGCTCCCTGCTCCCCCTCAGGGTGTTCCCTGCTCCCCCTCAGGGTGTTCCCTGCTCCCCCTCGGGGCGGTTCCCTGCTCCCCCTCAGGGTGGTTCCCTGCTCCCCCTCGGGCCGTTCCCTGCTCCCCCTCGGGTTCTGTCCCTGCTCCCCCTCATGTTGGATCCCTGCTCCCCCTCGGGTGGGTCCCTGCTCCCCCTCAGGGTGTGTCCCTGCTCCCCCTCAGGGTGGGTTCCCTGCTCCCCCTCACGGTGGGTTCCCCACTCCCCCTCAGGGTGTTCCCTGCTCCCCCTCGGGGCCGTTCCCTGCTCCCCCTCAGGGTGTTCCCTGCTCCCCCTCAGGGTGGGTTCCCTGCTCCCCCTCAGGGTGTTCCCTGCTCCCCCTCAGGGTGTTCCCTGCTCCCCCTCGGGGTGGGTTCTGTCCCTGCTCCCCCTCAGGGTGTTCCCTGCTCCCCCTCGGGGCCGTTCCCTGCTCCCCCTCGGGGATCAGCCCCTGGAGCCTGCAGGGAGAAGGGGCTCAGCACATCCCGGCAGTTCCGGGGTTTGGGAAGCAGGAGCTGCAGGGAGGGAGGGATGCAGGAGGGCACGGGGGGTTTTGGGGTGCCCGGCTGTGAACAGTGGGACCCCAGAGCTGAGCTGGGCTGGGAACCCCCCAGAGGAGATTTCTCACACCCTGGTGCCACCTCCTGGCTCTGTCCTGGCAGAGGGTACCTGTGTGCCCTGGGGGGCCTGGGGGAGGTCCTGGGGTACCCAGGGGCTGGCTGTGACAATGACACTGCGAAGCCACCGGCGCTGGCTGTGTCCTGTCACTCTGCCTGGCCGGGTCACAGCTGTGCTGTCACACGCAGGGGACACGGCCACACTTGGGGCTGCCCTGCTGCTGGTTCGCAGGCTAATTACTTTGATTAGGGCTAATTAGCACCCTGGGGCACTGTGGTTTCTTCCCACGGCCGGATCGATGGCGGGGCCCTTTCCCACAGGGATGTGTGTCCTGGAACCCCGGGAATGTGGCACCAGGGAGCCGAGAGGAGCCCGGGCGGGGCGGATTTGCCTCCCCCGGCCTCGTGCTGGGGCAGGAAAATGTGGAACCTTCGGTGGATGGGATTGGGGATACCAAAGGGCCACTGGGGTGGCCTCAGTGACTGTCCCAGTTTGGGAACTGGGGCTCCAGGGAGCTGTGGGAATGTCACTGGAACAGTGCCACATTCGTGTCACCCCACAGGGACTCCCGGCTACAAACTGGGTGGGAAATGTCCCAGGGGAAGGGAGGAGAGTGAGCTCAGGTGGGAGCTGAAGGTGCCTGGGGTGGGGGTGTGGGAGTGGAGGGTGCTGGGTCATGGGGAGGATGCTCAGGTGGGAATCAGGGATGCTCAGGGCGCTTGAGGTGCTTGGGGTGGGGATGGAGGGTGCTTGGGTCAGAGTGGAGGGTGCTGGATGTGCCTGGGCTGAGCATGGAGGGTGCTGGGAGCAGCAGCAGAGGGCACTCGGGATGAGTGAAGGGCGCTCTGGGCGATGCTCAGAGTGGGACTGGAGGGTTCTTGGAATGCAGGAGCTCATGGGAGCCCCAGGGAAGCCCTGCCCGTGCTCTGATTCCGTGCAGGCACAGCTCGGATTAATGGTGGTGCTCGGGCACTGCCTGCAAGTGTCACACTGAGAGTCCTTGTCCCATCCTCCTGGGCTCTCTCCCCCTCCTCTCCACCCCTCTGGATCTCAGGAGCTGTGACAGCCGTGGCTGTGGGGTCCAGCTGGGTCCCCCAGCCCTGATTTGTGTCCCCCACCCCCGGGAAAGGACCCAGCTCCCCCCCGTGGGTGCAGCAGCCGGGCTCAGGCTCGGCAGCTTTGCACAAACCTTTGCAGGCTCCGATTTGTGTTTTCTCTGCTCTTCCCTGCCCTGCTTTGGCTCAGAAACCAGCCCCGTCCCTCTCACCCACCCTGGGGACACCTGGCATCTCCATCTGTGCCTGCAGGACCCCCTCAGCTCGTGTCCCCTGCTGTCCCCTCCTCTGCTGCCACTTCCAGCCCGTCACCGGCGCTGGCCAATTCCTCTCGGGCGGGTCCGTCCTTCCGTGGCCGCGTCTGCAGCCCCTGGCACCGGGGGTGGGGGCACAGCCAGAGCCCTGGGATGGGCAGGGGTGGCACAGGGCTGGCACCGAGTCGCCGCGGCCGTGTGGGGATGGCTGGGGTGGTCACAGAGCAGCTGGGGCTGGAGGTGGCACTGGGGGATGGCACTGGAGGTGGCACCTGCGGGTGGTGGTGGCATCCCATGGCCACTGAGTGGGTGAGGGGCAGCCCTGGGGCCGTGGGTGCCACCGCCAGGCTTGGGTGGGGACATTCAGGGGACGATGCTGTGGGGGTGGGACCGGGCATGGGAGGTGCCAGGGCTGGGGGTCCCTGTGCCCACCCTGGCCGTTCCTCAGTCCCCTCCAGCTCGCAGCCCTGCCACTGCCTGTGGTCACCTGGGGACACCCAGGACGTCCCCCCATCCCCCTGGGAGGGACACGGGCAGAGTCTGGAGCGATGGGAATTTCAGGGCTGTGTTTTATTCCCCGTTTTGTTCCCTCCTGGGAATTTGCCTCGTGTCTCGGATTTGCTGGCTCTCCCGGGATTCCATTTAGCAGCACAGCCTGGTGCTGCTGTGACCAGGAAACTCCCACGGGGGGGGGTGGGATATTAACAGTTTTATTTCTATTTTTTAGCTCTTTTCCCTCCCCCAAAGCTCAGCAGTTGTGGGAAGGTGGCCTGTGGAGAGGTGCAGTCCCTCTGGGGGTGAGGATGTCCCTGTCCCATTCCCATCCTCCCAGGGCTGCATCCCAGCAGGCTGCAGGCTGCTGCCCCTGAGCCCAGCCTGGGGCTGATCCTGGGGCTGCTCCTGGTCCAGCAGCACCCAGAGCTGAGGGTATTTGGGGAATTTGGGGTGACTGTGGGGTGTCTGCCTGGGGCTCTGCTGGTGTCAGGAGCTGTATTTAGGGACGCCCTCACCCATTTGGGGCTGGTTGATGCCCCATTGGTGCAGTTCCTCTCCATCACCCATCCAGGACATGGGTGCTGCCCCAGCTTTGGCACCCACAGGCCCCAAACCTTTGGGTGCACCCACAGCAAGAATGAGGATTTCCACCTCTAAATGTGGGGGCGAGTCCCAGCCCAGCTCACCTCCCAGCCTGGACACTGGACTGATGCTCCCACCACCTTTTGGGGTCCCCCTGTGGCTCCTTCCGTGGGAATGGTGCTCCAGGCTGTCCCCACGTCCCCCTGCCCCATCCCCTCCTCCATGAGGGGGGTGCCGACCCCACTAATGACCCCAACCCCCTAACGACCCCATCCCCCACCTCGCAGCAGCCCCAGGCCCTAATTATTTTCACTCCAGCCCCTCCCCCCAGGAGGAGCCGTGTGGCTCAGGGTCGGGTCCCGTGGGTGGTGGCACTTCCCAGACAAAGCAAACCCGGCCCTAACAAAGGCCCTTGAATGACACATGGGGCGAGGGCTCGCAATTAACACAGCCTCGTTAGCGGGGTCCAGGCCTTGGGGTTTCCCTAAATATGGAAAATCTCATCCCTGCCGTGGGTGCGTCCGTGGGGGGATGGGGTGGGACAGCACCCGTCACCCAGCTGGCAGAGCCGTGCCAGCAGGAAAACAATTCTGGGGGAAAATCCCCATTTTGGGGCTGGCCCTGATGCCGGGGGGATGGGCTCACAACCCTGCAGGGTTCGGGATGTCACCTGTCACGACATGCCGGTGTCACTTCTTGTCCTTAAGGGATGCAGCGGAGCGGAGTGGGGGGCCCCGGGCTGGATCCAGCCCCCGGAGCTGCTCTTGGGACCCCCTCCCAAGAAAGGGGCTGGGAAAGCCCATCCCAAAGCCCCTCCCGCGGGGGTGGGGATGGAAGGGGGTGAAGCGATTAATAAAAGCAATTTTCACGGCTGTTTGAGGAGTCTCTGATGAGCTCCCGAGCTGCCGATGGCTGCGGTTGATGACGGCCGGGAGCCGCCGCACCCGCCCCGCAGGTCCTGCCCGGGTAAACGGGAACGGGAGCGTAGGATCCACGGCGCAGGGATCCTGGGATCCCCGGCACAGGGATCCATGGCACAGGGATCCACAGCACAGGGATCCTGGGATCCCCGGCACAGGGATCCATGGCACAGGGATCCACGGCACAGGGATCCTGGGATCCACGGCACAGGGATCCTGGGATGCATGGCACAGGGATCCACGGCACAGGATCACAGGATCCCAGGATCCCTGTGCTGTGGATCCCTGTGCCATGGATCCCAGGATCCCTGTGCCGTGGATTCCAGGATCCCTGTGCCGTGGATCCCTGGGGTGCAGGTGAGGGTTGTGAGAATGGGGGGATGCTCTGGTCCTGCCTGGAACACAGAGGGGCTCCACCCTCACCCCGGGAGCAGCAACAGGGATGGGGGATTTCAGGGAATGTTGATGGGACTGTTCTTGAATTCCTCAATGGATACTGAGATGTCCTGGGTAGACTTTTGCACCCCAAAAAGCTCCTTGAGGGCTCAGGGGACATCCCAACCCCCTCCCTGCCACTCACCTCTCCCACCCCCCATCATTTCCTTACAGCCCATGGGAATTTCTGTCCCAGCACCTTCTCCTTGCAGGGTGCTCATCCAGCCAGGAGACCCCAAACCCTCCAAGGTCCCATTACTCAATGGAGAAATAAGAATAAATCTCCAATTCTCCAAGAAATTCTCACCCATGGGAGGGGGGTGCTCCCATATTTAAGGCCAAGATCCCCTGTGCTTAAAATACAAATCCCCTAAATTTAAACCAAAGGTTGCCCATATTTAAGCCCAAACTCTCCCATATTTAAGCCCCAAAATGTAAACCCAAACTCTCACAAATTTAAGCACAAAAATCCACCAGATCCAAGATCAAGACCCCCGAATTCCAGCCCCAACCCCCCCAAGATTTTAGCCCAGGATGGGAGCGGGCAGTGGGGGTGGTGCCCCTCACCCGGAGCCGCGGGTGTCCGTGGGTTGTGGAATTACCCCGCGGAGAGGAAAACCCACCGGGGCCATCCCACAAATCCCATTTGCTCCGGCAGCTCCCACCTCGCCGGGCAGGCGAATCCCTCAGACCTGCGTGGTTTGATCCGGGGTTTTAAAGCTAAAAAATTGGATAAACGCTGGAAGGAACACCCACACCCGCCGGGCTGGGTGGGCGCTCACGGGAACCACCTCCAGATGTCCGCTCATCCCTCCAGGATCTGGGGGCGTCCCGTCCTCCTCCAAAACAATCCCAGAAAAATCAATATTTTGGGAGCCGTTTCGCCTCCCCACCGGCTGCCGCCGGCTGCTCCTTTGGCGGCGCCAGCGCTCGCAGGGATTATTTTTGCTGCCCGGCTCATTAACGGGGTTGTTACCAGGCAGATTTCCTCAGCTGAGCTTCTCCTTCGCGGCCCGCGGGCCGTGGGAGGAGGGAATGCCGGTTTCCATAGCGATGCGCTTGGCTTTAATCAGGGCTCTTCCCTGGGAGAATTGATTGCGGAAAGTGGCGCTAAATAAGTCAGTAAATTGGATTTCTTTTTGTGTATATATATGTGTATATTATGTATTCATTTTTTCCCACTCCTCTATCGGATTATATTAACGGTGTCTTTGAGGCATCGGTTGAGATTTGAGGAAAAATACCTCTGGCTTCTCCCAGATGGCACGATAAAGAACAGGAGCGGGAGAATTAGCATGGAAATTGCCTGCGGCTTAATCCGTGTCCACCGCGGGCTGCTGGGGCATCTCCTCCGGCATCCCTCCTGCCCAGTCCTGCTGGGCTTTGGCAAATTTTTGGAGCAGGTTGTCCCATTCCTTCGCTTTTCCCTGCCCGGTCCCCTCCCACATCCAGCCCCAGCCTTTGTCTGTGTCTCACTCCCGGAATTGTGATCTAGGGAATCAGGCTCTCCACAACTCTCCAGGTTTCCCATTTTATTCCCTCTGGCTGTGCAGTGCCCCGAAGTTAAACTCAAGGTTCTCAAATTTGAGCCCAAGATCCCCATATTAAAGCCCCAAATCCCCCAAATTTAAGCCCAAGATCCCCCAAATATAAGGACAAAATCCTCCAAATTTAAACCCAAGATCTCCCGAATTTAACCACAAAATCCCCCAAAATTTAAACCCCAAATCCACCAGATCTAAGACCAAGATTCCCAAATCCAAATCCTAAACCCAGATTAAAGCACAGGCTGCCCTAAATCTTAGATCCCAAAGTTAAGCCCCAGCTCCCCCAGATCTCAGCCAGTGATTCCCCAAATTTAAGCCCAAAACCTCCCAAATTTAAGCTCTAGCTTGCTCAAACCAAGGCCCGAGATCTGCCAGGTTTAAACCCACATTTCCCTACATTTCATCCCAAATTCCGCAGATTATAACCCAACATCCCCCAGGTTTCAGCCCTGAGTTATTCCCCATTTGCTTGTGGGGTTTTTTAGGGATTTTTCCTCCATTTGAGTTAATTCTCCACCTCTCAGCAGCTTCTGCTGGGAGTCTCCAAGGGGATGCCTGGTTGAGGTCCTGGATTAATCCCGATTTTCTTTATGGGGTTTGGGATTGGAGTCCAGTGTCCCCGGGGATAACAAATTCCTGCAAGGCTGAGCTGGGGCTCAGGGATCCACCTTGGATGGGACAGGGATTTATTTGGGATGGGATGGGAATGTGGGATGCACAGAATGGATGGAATAGGACTGGCAATAGATGGGATACAGTGGGATACAGTGGGATACAGTGGGATAAAATAGGATGGGATGGGATATGCCCTATGCACGGAATGCATGGGATACAATGGGATACAGTGAGATATGTGGGATGCATAGAATGGATGGAATGGGATGGGATTGGCATGAATGGGATTGGGAATGGATGGGATACAGTGGGATACAGTGGGATATGTGGGATACAGTGGGATTTGTGGGATGCATAGAATGGATGGAATAGGACGTGGGAATGGGTGGGATACAGTGGGATACAGTGGGATTTGTGGGATACAGTGGGATACAGGTGGGATACGGTGGGATACAGTGGGATTTGTGGGATACAGTGGGATACAGTGGGATTTGTGGGATGCATAGAGTGGATGGAATATGATGGGATCAGCATGAATGGGATTGGGAATGGATGGAATACAATGGGATACAATGAGATCAGTGAGATATAGTGGGATACAGTGGGATACAGTGGGATATAATGGGATCGGGGATACGTGGGATCAACTGGGATGGAAGTGCCATGGGAATACATGGGATACATGGGATACAGTGGAGATATGTGGAATGCATAGAATGGATAGAATATGATGGGATCAGCATGAATGGGATCGGGAATGGACGGGATACAGTGGGATACAATGGGATATGTAGGATATGTGGGATGCATAGAATGGATGGAATGGGATGGGGTTGGGAATGGATGGGTGGTGTGGGATACAATGGGATACAGGGGGATATGATGGGATGGGATATGTGGGATGCATATGTGGGTGGAATTGAAATGGGAATGGATGGGATACAATGGGATACAGTGGGATACAGTGGGATAAAATGGGAAGGGTGGGATGAGATGGGATGGTAAGAGATGGGATGGAATACATGGGATGCATGGAATTGATGGAATGGTGTGGGATGGGATTGGCATGGACAGCATTGGGAATGGATGGGATACAATGAGGGATGGATGGCATGTGGTGAGGATGGGATGGGATGGGATGGGATGGGATGGGATGGGAATGGGATGGCTGAGAGGACAGCAGGCTCTCTGGTCACCCCAGAGGTCCCAGCCCTGCTCCCTCGGGTTTGGAGCAGCTCCCAGCTTGGTGTTCCCAAGGAACAGCCTTTCTCCAGGGCTGGAGCTTCCCTGCACTCTGCTGTGCCTCAGTTTCCCTAAGGCCCTGCTCCATGGAGCTGCTCCCCCTGGCCGGGAGAGCAGATGCTGAGCAGGAACCAGGCTGTTTTCCAGGGAAACTGAGGCATAGCAGGGCAGGCTCAGCCTCACTGGAATGCTGGGTCCAGTTGTGGTCACAGCCCCGTGCCTCAGTTTCCCCCCGGGCTGCTCCCACAGCATTCCCCTCTCCAGGAACACTCCTGGCACCCTGTCACCCCCTCCCACAAGTGCCACCACCCCGTGTCCCCCCACCAGGGCACCCTGGGCTTGCCAAGGTCACTGCAAGGTGGCGCTGGGGGGGTGCTGAGCCCCAGCCCGGGATGACCGGGACCACCCCGGCTCCCTCCTGCGGGAGCAGTGGCAGTTCCCGGGGGATGGATGGGGCGATTCCCGGCTGGAATATCCACCCCGGCTCCCTCCTGCGGGAGCAGTGGCAGTTCCCAGGGGATGGATGGGGCGATTCCCGGCTGGAATATCCACCCCGGGTCCCTCCTGAGGGAGCAGCGGCAGTTCCCGGGGGGATGGATGGGGCGATTCCCGGCTGGAATATCCACCCCGGCTCCCTCCTGCGGGAGCAGCGGCAGTTCCCAGGGGATGGATGGGGCGATTCCCGGCTGGAATATCCACCCCGGGTCCCTCCTGAGGGAGCAGCGGCAGTTCCCGGGGGATGGATGGGGCCAGCTGAGCTCTTCCTCCTTCGCGGCCCGCGGGCCGTGGGAGGAGGGAATGCCGTTTCCATAGCGATGCGCTTGGCTTTAATCAGGGCTCTTCCCTGGGAGAATTGATTGCGGAAAGTGGCGCTAAATAAGTCAGTAAATTGGATTTCTTTTTGTGTATATATATGTGTTCTTATGTATTCATTTTTTTCCCACTCCTCTATCGATTATAGTAACGGTGTCTTTGAGGCATCGGTTGAGATTTGAGGAAAAATACCTCTGGCTTCTCCCAGATGGCACGATAAAGAACAGGAGCGGAGAAGTAGCATGGAAATTGCCTGCGGCTTATCCGTGTCCACCGCGGGCTGCTGGGGCATCTCCTCCGGCATCCCTCCTGCCCAGTCCTGCTGGGCTTTGGCAAATTTTTGGAGCAGGTTGTCCCATTCCTTTCGCTTTTCCCTGCCCCGTCCCCTCCCACTCCATGCCCCAGCCTTTGTCTGTGGCTCACTCCCGGAATTGTGATCTAGGGAATCAGGCTCTCCACAACTCTCCAGGTTTCTCCATTTTATTCCCTCTGGCTGTGCAGTGTCCCCGAAGTTAAACTTCAAGGTTCTCAAATTTGAGCCCAAGATCCCCATATGAAAGCCCCAAATCCCCACAATTTGAAGCCCCAAGTCCCCCAATATAAGGACAAAAATCCTTCCAAATTTTAAACCCAAGATCTCCCGAATTTAACCACAAACTCCCCAAAATTTAAACCCCAAATCCACCAGATCTAAGACCACGATTCCCAAATCCAAATCCTAAACCCAGATTAAAGCACAGGCTGCCCTAAATCTTAGATCCCAAACGTGAAGCCCCCAGCTCCCCCAGATCTCAGCCAGTGATTCCCCAAATTTAAGCCCAACACCCTCCCAAATTTAAGCTCTAAGCTTGCTCAAACCAAGGCCCGAGATCTGCCAGGTTTAAACCCACATTTCCCTACATTTCATCCCAAATTCGCAGATTATAACCCAACATCCCCAGGTTCAGCCCTGACGTTATTCCCCATTTGCTTGTGGGGTTTTTTAAGTGGATTTTTCCTCCATTTGTAGTTAATTCTCCACCTCTCAGCAGCTTCTGCTGGGAGTCTCCAAGGGGATGCCTGGGTTGAGGTCCTGGATTAATCCCGATTTTTCTTTATGGGGTTTGGGATTGGGGTCCAGTGTCCCTGGGTATAAACAAATTCCTGCAAGGCTGAGCTGGGGCTCAGGGATCCACCTTGGATGGGACAGGGATTTATTTGGGATGGGATGGGAATGTGGGATGCACAGAATGGATGGAATAGGACTGGAATACTGGGATACAGTGGATACAGTGGGATACAGTGGGATAAATAGGATGGGATGGGATATGCCCCATGCACGGAATGCATGGGATACAATGGGATACAGTGAGATATGGGGGGATGCATAGAATGGATGGAATGGGATGGGATTGGCATGATGGGAAGGGGAATGGATGGGATCACAGTGGGATCAGTGGGTATGTGGATCTGTGGATACGGCATTTGTGGGATGCCTAGAATGGATTGTAATATGAGCGGATGAGATAATGGTTGGGGATATACAGTGGGATACATTGGGATTTGTGTGGGATACAGTGGGATGTGATACAGTGGGATACGGTGGGGATACAGTGGGATTTGTGGGAACAGTGGGATACAGTTGGATTTGTGGGATCATAGAATGGATGGAATATGATGGGATCAGCATGAATGGGATTGGGAATGGATGGAATACAATGGGATACAATGAGATACAGTGAGATATAGTGGGATACAGTGGGATACAGTGGGATAAAATGGGATGGGATGTGCCCTGTGCACAGAATGCATGGGATACAATGGGATACAGTGAGATATGTGGGATATGTGGAATGCATAGAATGGATAGAATATGATGGGATCAGCATGAATGGGATCGGGAATGGAGCGGGATACAGTGGGATACAATGGATATGTAGGATATGTGGGATGCATAGAATGGATGGAATGGGATGGGATTGGGAATGGATGGGTGGTGTGGGATACAATGGGATACAGGGGGATATTATGGGATGGGATATGTGGGATGCATATGTGGGGTGGAATTGAAATGGGAATGGATTGGGATACATGGGATACAGTGGGATACAGTGGGATAAAATGGGAAGGGTGGATGAGATGGGATGGTAAGAGATGGGATGGAATACATGGGATGCGTGGAATTGATGGAATGGTGTGGGATGGGATTGGCATGGACAGCATTGGGAATGGATGGGATACAATAGGATACAGTGGGATGGACTGGACGGACGGGGATGGATGGGATGGGATGGGATGGATGGGATGGGATGGGATGGGATGGGGATGGGATGGGATGGGATGGATGGATGGGATGGGATGGGATGGGATGGGATGGGATGGGATGGCTGAGAGGACAGCAGGCTCTCTGGCCACCCCAGAGGTCCCAGCCCTGCTCCCTCGGGTTTGGAGCAGCTCCCAGCTTGGTGTTCCCAAGGAACAGCCTTTCTCCAGGGCTGGAGCTTCCCTGCACTCTGCTGTGCCTCAGTTTCCCTAAGGCCCTGCTCCATGGAGCTGCTCCCCCTGGCCGGGAGAGCAGATGCTGAGCAGGAACCAGGCTGTTTTCCAGGGAAACTGAGGCATAGCAGGGCAGGCTCAGCCTCACTGGAATGCTGGGTCCAGTTGTGGTCACAGCCCCGTGCCTCAGTTTCCCCCCGGGCTGCTCCACAGCATTCCCCTCTCCAGGAACACTCCTGGCACCCTGTCACCCCCTCCCACAAGTGCCACCACCCCGTGTCCCCCCACCAGGGCACCCTGGGCTTGCCAAGGTCACTGCAAGGTGGCGCTGGGGGGGTGCTGACCCCCCCGATGCCGGACCACCGGCTCCTCCTGCGGAGCTGGCAGTTCCGGGGATGATGGAGCATTCCGGCTGATATCCCCGGCTCCCTCCTGCGGAGCAGCGGCAGTTCCCGGGGATGGATGGGGCGATTCCCGGCTGGAATATCCACCCCGGCTCCCTCCTGCGGGAGCAGCGGCAGTTCCCAGGGGATGGATGGGGCGATTCCCGGCTGGATATCCACCCCGCTCCCTCCTGCGGGAGCAGCGCAGTTCCAGGGGATGGGCGATCCCGGCTGGAATATCCACCCCGGCTCCCTCCTGCGGGGCAGCGGCAGTTCCCGGGGATGGATGGGGCGATTCCCGGCTGGAATATCCACCCCGGCTCCCTCCTGCGGGAGCAGCGGCAGTTCCCGGGGGATGGATGGAGCGATTCCCCGCGGGAGCATCCAGCCCGCTGTGCGGGAGGGCAGCGCCGCGATGGGCGGGCAGGAAATTGAGCTGCTTCGATCGCCTCGGCTTTCCCTCGGCGTGGAAAAGTTTCCCGGCAGGGAGGCAGGAGGGGAAGGGATCTCACGGCAGCGTTTGTGGGATGCTGCCAGCGGGAGCTGGGGCGTTGTGCTGAAGCTCAGTGAAATATAAATGCGATTTTGTGTCAGAGTTAAGGAGATGCTTTGTCAGAGGTCAATCGGTTAGATCAGCCTGCTCCTGGGGAAATCTGGAATTTGTGGTGTTTTCAAGGAAAAAAAAATCCCAAACGATCAAAATTCCCAGGGTTCTTATGGGGATATTGGAACCGAATCCACCCAGACCCCACAGTCTGGGAGCTGAGGGGGCCCAGGGCTTTGTTTGAGGGGTGGAAATGAGGAGGAGCTTCCTCCTGGTGAGAATCATCGGGAGGTGATCGTGGAGCGTCCCCTGTCCATGGGGAACACCAGATTCCCTGGATTTCAGCGATGCCAGCATCTCAGAAGGTTTGGGGGGTCGGGGTTGTACCTCTATGCCGTGCCTCAGTTTCCCTCTCCTGTGATGGAGCCAGAACAGGATGGGCTGGGTTTGATCAGCTACATTTAGTGGAATAATAATAATAATAATAATAATAATAATATAAATAATAATCATAATAATAATAATAATATAATAATAATAATAATAATAATAATAATAATGATAATAATATAATAATAATAATAATTTATGGCAATTTGCCCCCCTAAGACTGCATTTCCCAACCCTCCCTCCCTGGTGGAACCTCAGGGATGGACGGAGCCAGGAGCACGGATGTGGGAGCAGGGCTTGGAGGGCACCCAAGGGGTGGCACCCCGAGGGGTGCCAGGGGTGGGGCCGCCCCCAGGGGTTCATCCCATGGGGCAGATTCCAGCGGGATCCCGGGGTGCGGCCGCCAGACAGGCGCATCCAGCCGGGGCTGCGTTCCCATGGCAACACCACCGGATGCGGGGAAATGAAATAAATAAAAAACTGGGAAAGGGGAGGGGGGATCCAATGGGAGAGAGGAGGGGAAGCCGTGGGGTGGGCACCGGGTGCTGAGGGGCCCTGGGCACACCAAGTGTCCCCGGAACCACATCCCAGGGACCAGGATGCTTTGAAAGCTCCCATCTGGGAGGGGTCAAAGGGGCCCCAAAACCTGAGGCATCCACCAGGGATTGTCCCAGCAGGAGAAGAACCCCATTTGTGCCTCTTTCACCCCAATTTCCACTCCTGCTGTGGTTTTGCTCCGGCATCGGGGCCTCTTTCCAGCTGGGGCCTCATCCTGCTCCTCCCTGCCCGATGCTGGAGAGGGATTGGTGCCCTTTATTTCTTTCCATCTGTGATTTTAGGAAGGTTTTTGCAGATGGAAGTAGGTCAGGAACTTGTTTCCCCGAGCCATTAAATGAAGTCCCTGGGCTCACAGCGGTGTTTGCACCTCTCTGATAACCAACCGTGCTCTCTTCTCCTCCGAATCGCGGCCGATTCCCCCTCCCGGGGCTGCGGGGTGGAGCCGCTTCCCAGAGCTCCTGGGCTCCTCATGGGCAAGGGAGGGCACTGGCACAGCCAAAATGCCCCGAACTGCCTCAAAAAGAGGGGCTGGGGGAGGGGGGAGCCTGCTAGGGGGTCGGGTGGGAATTTGGGGTCCTGGAGCACCTTTGGGGAGGCGCCGGGCGCGGCTGTCCCTGGGCTGGGGGGAGCTCCAGGGATGCTCCATCAGCCCCGGGGCTGTGGAGAAGATTCCTCACGGCTCGGGCATCCCTCTGCCCTGCCCAGCGCTGCCCCGGGGGGTTCCTCCCCGAACCCCGATGGGTTTTGGGGGCCAGAACTCCCAGAGATGGCTGCGGCTCAGGGACGGGGTGAGCGAGGCTCTCGCAGCATCTTCGGCACACGAGGAGTCAGAACGGCCAAATCTCCTCCAAACGCGGCCGAATGAAAAGTTAAATCCCCGGCGAGCCTCGGGCATTTGGCCAGCAGGAGGAAATCACCCGGCTGCGGGGGTAATGACCCATCGGAGGGCCAGCGGCCCTGCCCGGCCCGGAGGGGAGCTCAGAGCTCAGCCCGAGGTGCAGATGCTGCTGCGGGGCTGAAGAGCAGCTGGAGGCGGGAGCAGCGTCCTGCCTGCACCAAGATCCTGCCCAGCGCCAGGTGCAGGTCCAGGAAGAGAGAGAAGGGTCCAGGGAGAGCTGAGAGCCCCTGCAGGGCCTGAAGGGGCTCCAGGAGAGCTGCAGAGGGACTGGGGACAAGGATGGAGGGACAGGAGCCAGGGAATGGCTGCCAGTGCCAGAGGGCAGGGCTGGATGGGATCTTGGCAATTGGGAATTGTTCCCTGGCAGGGTGGGGAGGGGCTGGGCTGGAATTGCCAGAGCAGCTGGGCTGCCCCTGGATCCCTGGCAGTGCCCAAGGCCAGGCTGGACACTGGGGCTGGGAGCACCTGGCACAGTGGGAGGGGTCCCTGGCACAGGGGGAGGGGTCCCTGGCACAGTGGGAGGTGTCCCTGGCACAGTGGGAGGGGTCCCTGCCATGGGAATGGGATGGGATTTAAGGTCATTTAAGGTCCTTTCCAACACAGACCATTCTGGGATTCTCTGGTTCCAGGAGGAGCTGCTGGGCAGGAAGGTTCCTGCTTTCCCAGGGTGCCGGGTCTTGGGGGTTCACCCAGCACTCCCCACCTTGCAGTCAGATTTCCAAGCTGTTTCTCAGGAAAAGAAACCTGGGAAGGGTTTCTTTTGGACACTTTTGGCCATGGCTGGATGGTGTTTCACCCCACAGACACTTTTGGCCATGGCTGGGTGGTGTTTCACCCCACAGACACTTTTGGCCATGGCTGGGTGGTGTTTCACCCCACAGACACTTTTGGCTGGCTGGGGGCTCCAGCTGGCAGGTGGGGACAAGTCCAGGTGTGCAGGAGCTCTGGTGGCTGCAGGATGGAGCTTCCCCCCATCTCAGGGTCTGCTCCTCGGGTTTCCCTCTGCCAGAGAAGCTTTAAGGCCATGGGAAGGAAAGGAGTGGGTTCTGCTGGAGGGTTTGGATCCAGAGCTTTGTTCTGGCCCACAGCCTCTGAACCCAGCCCCAGCTCCAGCAGAACTCCTGACCCCGTGGGTGCTGCTCCTTTTAACCCCGGGGAGAGGGCAGGAAGGGGCAGGGAGCCACCAGCCAGGACAGGAGGGAGGTCTCAAGGACAAAGGACACCTGGATGGCCCAGTGCCCCCAGGGGTAGAGGGCATCCTTTGAACCTGCCAATCACTGGAGCCCTTCTGGAATGCCAGGACTGACAGACAGTGCTGGGAGGGGTCAGGGAGGGGGAAGGAGAGGTGACTGACACAGCTGGGGGGAATCTTCAGGGGGGGAGCCGGGGTTCTGAGGTAAACTCTGAAATCACGGCACACACCCAATAACCCCGGTCCTGCTGGCCAGTGCACCACAGGGACATTCCAGCCTACCCAAACCCGTTATGCACGGAATTCCCAGTGATTCCCAGCTGCTCCCTGCCCTCAGCACCCGGGGGTGCCAGCCCTGATCCCTGCCCCCTCTGCTCTGTTGCAGTCGCTGCTCTGGAGAGGCAGATCTTTGATTTCCTGGGATACCAGTGGGCCCCCATCCTGGCCAACTTCCTGCACATCATGGCCGTGATTTTGGGTATTTTTGGGACCATCCAGTACAGATCCAGATACCTCATGATGGTGGGTACCACCCTGGGGATGCAGCACTGTCAGCCCTGGGGGCTCAGCCCAAGTCCCTCCTGTCCCCTGGGACACAGAAGCTGGTGGCTGCTCCATCCCTGCCAGTGCCCAAGGCCCAGCTGGACAGGGCTTGGAGTGGGACAGAGGGATTTGGGAGGTGGTCCTTGCCAAGGAAAAATACCTCTGGCTTCTCCCAGATGGCACGATAAAGAACAGGAGCGGGAGAATTAGCATGGAAATTGCCTGCGGCTTAATCCGTGTCCACCGCGGGCTGCTGGGGCATCTCCTCCGGCATCCCTCCTGCCCAGTCCTGCTGGGCTTTGGCAAATTTTTGGAGCAGGTTGTCCCATTCCTTCGCTTTTCCCTGCCCGGTCCCCTCCCACATCCAGCCCCAGCCTTTGTCTGTGTCTCACTCCCGGAATTGTGATCTAGGGAATCAGGCTCTCCACAACTCTCCAGGTTTCCCTTTTATTCCCTCTGGCTGTGCAGTGCCCCGAAGTTTAAACTCAAGGTTCTCAAATTGAGCCCAAGATCCCCATATTAAAGCCCCAAATCCCCCAAATTTAAGGCCCAAGATCCCCCAAATATAAGGACAAAATCCTCCAATTTTAAACCCAAGATCTCCCGAATTTAACCACCAAATCCCCCAAAATTTAAACCCCAAATCCACCAGATCTAAGACCAAGATTCCCAAATCCAAATCCTAAACCCAGATTAAAGCACAGGCTGCCCTAAATCTTAGATCCCAAAGTTTAAGCCCTCAGCTCCCCCAGATCTCAGCCAGTGATTCCCCAAATTTAAGCCCAAAACCTCCCAAATTTAAGCTCTAGCTTGCTCAAACCAAGGCCCGAGATCTGCCAGGTTTTAAAAACCCACATTTCCCTACATTTCATCCCCAAATTCCGCAGATTATAACCCAACATCCCCAGGTTTCAGCCCTGAGTTATTCCCCATTTGCTTGTGGGGTTTTTTAGGGATTTTTCCTCCATTTGTAGTTAATTCTCCACCTCTCAGCAGCTTCTGCTGGGAGTCTCCAAGGGGATGCCTGGTTGAGGGTCCTGGATTAATCCCGATTTTCTTTATGGGGTTTGGGATTGGAGTCCAGTGTCCCCGGGATAACAAATTCCTGCAAGGCTGAGCTGGGGCTCAGGGATCCACCTTGGATGGGACAGGGATTTATTTGGGATGGGATGGGAATGTGGGATGCACAGAATGGATGGAATAGGACTGGCAATAGATGGGATACAGTGGGATACAGTGGGATACAGTGGGATAAAATAGGATGGGATGGGATATGCCCTATGCACGGAATGCATGGGATACAATGGGATACAGTGAGATATGTGGGATGCATAGAATGGATGGAATGGGATGGGATTGGCATGAATGGGATTGGGAATGGATGGGATACAGTGGGATACAGTGGGATATGTGGGATACAGTGGGATTTGTGGGATGCATAGAATGGATGGAATAGGACTGGGAATGGGTGGGATACAGTGGGATACAGTGGGATTTGTGGGATACAGTGGGATACGGTGGGATACGGTGGGATACAGTGGGATTTGTGGGATACAGTGGGATACAGTGGGATTTGTGGGATGCATAGAATGGATGGAATATGATGGGATCAGCATGAATGGGATTGGGAATGGATGGAATACAATGGGATACAATGAGATACAGTGAGATATAGTGGGATACAGTGGGATACAGTGGGATAAAATGGGATGGGATGTGCCCTGTGCACAGAATGCATGGGATACAATGGGATACAGTGAGATATGTGGGATATGTGGAATGCATAGAATGGATAGAATATGATGGGATCAGCATGAATGGGATCGGGAATGGACGGGATACAGTGGGATACAATGGGATATGTAGGATATGTGGGATGCATAGAATGGATGGAATGGGATGGGGTTGGGAATGGATGGGTGGTGTGGGATACAATGGGATACAGGTGGGATATGATGGGATGGGATATGTTGGGATGCATATGTGGGTGGAATTGAAATGGGAATGGATGGGATACAATGGGATACAGTGGGATACAGTGGGATCAAAATGGGAAGGGTGGGATGAGATTGGATGGTAAGATATGGGATGGAATACATGGGATGCATGGAATTGATGGAATGGTGTGGGATGGGATTGGCATGGACAGCATTGGGAATGGATGGGATACAATAGGATACAGTGGGATGGGATGGGATGGGACGGGGCGGGACGGGACGGGATGGGATGGGATGGGATGGGATGGGATGGGATGGGATGGGATGGGATGGGATGGGATGGCTGAGAGGACAGCAGGCTCTCTGGTCACCCCAGAGGTCCCAGCCCTGCTCCCTCGGGTTTGGAGCAGCTCCCAGCTTGGTGTTCCCAAGGAACAGCCTTTCTCCAGGGCTGGAGCTTCCCTGCACTCTGCTGTGCCTCAGTTTCCCTAAGGCCCTGCTCCATGGAGCTGCTCCCCCTGGCCGGGAGAGCGGATGCTGAGCAGGAACCAGGCTGTTTTCCAGGGAAACTGAGGCATAGCAGGGCAGGCTCAGCCTCACTGGAATGCTGGGTCCAGTTGTGGTCACAGCCCCGTGCCTCAGTTTCCCCCCGGGCTGCTCCCACAGCATTCCCCTCTCCAGGAACACTCCTGGCACCCTGTCACCCCCTCCCACAAGTGCCACCACCCCGTGTCCCCCCACCAGGGCACCCTGGGCTTGCCAAGGTCACTGCAAGGTGGCGCTGGGGGGGTGCTGAGCCCCAGCCCGGGATGACCGGGACCACCCCGGCTCCCTCCTGCGGGAGCAGCGGCAGTTCCCGGGGGATGGATGGAGCGATTCCCGGCTGGATTATCCACCCCGGCTCCCTCCTGCGGGAGCAGCGGCAGTTCCCGGGGGATGGATGGGGCGATTCCCGGCTGGAATATCCACCCCGGCTCCCTCCTGCGGGAGCAGCGGCAGTTCCCAGGGGATGGATGGGGCGATTCCCGGCTGGAATATCCACCCCAGCTCCCTCCTGCGGGAGCAGCGGCAGTTCCCAGGGGATGGATGGGGCGATTCCCGGCTGGAATATCCACCCCGGCTCCCTCCTGCGGGAGCAGCGGCAGTTCCCGGGGGATGGATGGGGCGATTCCCGGCTGGAATATCCACCCCGGCTCCCTCCTGCGGGAGCAGCGGCAGTTCCCGGGGGATGGATGGAGCGATTCCCCGCTGGAATATCCACCCCGGCTCCCTCCTGCGGGAGCAGCGGCAGTTCCCGGGGGATGGATGGAGCGATTCCCCGCGGGAGCATCCAGCCCGCTGTGCGGGAGGGCAGCGCCGCGATGGGCGGGCAGGAAATTGAGCTGCTTCGATCGCCTCGGCTTTCCCTCGGCGTGGAAAAGTTTCCCGGCAGGGAGGCAGGAGGGGAAGGGATCTCACGGCAGCGTTTGTGGGATGCTGCCAGCGGGAGCTGGGGCGTTGTGCTGAAGCTCAGTGAAATATAAATGCTATTTTGTGTCAGAGTTAAGGAGATGCTTTGTCAGAGGTCAATCGGTTAGATCAGCCTGCTCCTGGGGAAATCGGGAATTTGTGGTGTTTTCAAGGAAAAAAAAATCCCAAACGATCAAAATTCCCAGGATTCTTATGGGGATATTGGAACCGAATCCACCCAGACCCCACAGTCTGGGAGCTGAGGGGGCCCAGGGCTTTGTTTGAGGGGTGGAAATGAGGAGGAGCTTCCTCCTGGTGAGAATCATCGGGAGGTGATCGTGGAGCGTCCCCTGTCCATGGGGAACACCAGATTCCCTGGATTTCAGCGGTGCCAGCATCTCAGAAGGTTTGGGGGGTCGGGGTTGTACCTCTATGCTGTGCCTCAGTTTCCCTCTCCTGTGATGGAGCCAGAACAGGATGGGCTGGGTTTGATCAGCTACATTTAGTGGAAATAATAATAATAATAATAATAATAATAATAATAATAATAATAATAATAATAATAATATAATAATATAATAATAATAATAATATAATAATAATAATAATAATAATATAATAATAATTTATGGCAATTTGGCCCCCTAAGACTGCATTTCCCAACCCTCCCTCCCTGGTGGAACCTCAGGGATGGACGGAGCCAGGAGCACGGATGTGGGAGCAGGGCTTGGAGGGCACCCAAGGGGTGGCACCCCGAGGGGTGCCAGGGGTGGGGCCGCCCCCAGGGGTTCATCCCATGGGGCAGATTCCAGCGGGATCCCCGGGTGCGGCGGCCAGACAGGCGCATCCAGCCGGGGCTGCGTTCCCATGGCAACACCACCGGATGCGGGGAAATGAAATAAATAAAAAACTGGGAAAGGGGAGGGGGGATCCAATGGGAGAGAGGAGGGGAAGCCGTGGGGTGGGCACCGGGTGCTGAGGGGCCCTGGGCACACCAAGTGTCCCCGGAACCACATCCCAGGGACCAGGATGCTTTGAAAGCTCCCATCTGGGAGGGGTCAAAGGGGCCCCAAAACCTGAGGCATCCACCAGGGATTGTCCCAGCAGGAAAAGAACCCCATTTGTGCCTCTTTCACCCCAATTTCCACTCCTGCTGTGGTTTTGCTCCGGCATCGGGGCCTCTTTCCAGCTGGGGCCTCATCCTGCTCCTCCCTGCCCGATGCTGGAGAGGGATTGGTGCCCTTTATTTCTTTCCATCTGTGATTTTAGGAAGGTTTTTGCAGATGGAAGTAGGTCAGGAACTTGTTTCCAAGCCATTAAATGAAGTCCCTGGGCTCACAGCGGTGTTTGCACCTCTCTGATAACCAACCGTGCTCTCTTCTCCTCCGAATCGCGGCCGATTCCCCCTCCCGGGGCTGCGGGGTGGAGCCGCTTCCCACGGCTCCTGGGGCTCCTCATGGGCAAGGGAGGGCACTGGCACAGCCAAAATGCCCCGAACTGCCTCAAAAAGAGGGGCCGGGGGAGGGGGGAGCCTGCTAGGGGGTCGGGGTGGGAATTTGGGGTCCTGGAGCACCTTTGGGGAGGCGCCGGGCGCGGCTGTCCCTGGGCTGGGGGGAGCTCCAGGGATGCTCCATCAGCCCCGGGGCTGTGGAGAAGATTCCTCACGGCTCGGGCATCCCTCTGCCCTGCCCAGCGCTGCCCCGGGGGGTTCCTCCCCGAACCCCGATGGGTTTTGGGGGCCAGAACTCCCAGAGATGGCTGCGGCTCAGGGACGGGGTGAGCGAGGCTCTCGCAGCATCTTCGGCACACGAGGAGTCAGAACGGCCAAATCTCCTCCAAACGCGGCCGAATGAAAAGTTAAATCCCCGGCGAGCCTCGGGCATTTGGCCAGCAGGAGGAAATCACCCGGCTGCGGGGTAATGACCCATCGGAGGGCCAGCGGCCCTGCCCGGCCCGGAGGGGAGCTCAGAGCTCAGCCCGAGGTGCAGATGCTGCTGCGGGGCTGAAGAGCAGCTGGAGGCGGGAGCAGCGTCCTGCCTGCACCAAGATCCTGCCCAGCGCCAGGTGCAGGTCCAGGAAGAGAGAGAAGGGTCCAGGGAGAGCTGAGAGCCCCTGCAGGGCCTGAAGGGGCTCCAGGAGAGCTGCAGAGGGACTGGAGACAAGGATGGAGGGACAGGAGCCAGGGAATGGCTGCCAGTGCCAGAGGGCAGGGCTGGATGGGATCTTTGGAATTGGGAATTGTTCCCTGGCAGGGTGGGGAGGGGCTGGGCTGGAATTGCCAGAGCAGCTGGGGCTGCCCCTGGATCCCTGGCAGTGCCCAAGGCCAGGCTGGACATTGGGGCTGGGAGCACCTGGCACAGTGGGAGGGGTCCCTGGCACAGTGGGAGGGGTCCCTGGCACACGGGGAGGGGTCCCTGGCACAGTGGGAGGGGTCCCTGGCACAGTGGGAGGGGTCCCTGACACAGTGGGAGGGGTCCCTGCCATGGGAGTGGGATGGGATTTAAGGTCATTTAAGGTCCTTTCCAACACAGACCATTCTGGAATTCTCTGGTTCCAGGAGGAGCTGCTGGGCAGGAAGGTTCCTGCTTTCCCAGGGTGCTGGGTCTTGGGGGTTCACCCAGCACTCCCCACCTTGCAGTCAGATTTCCAAGCTGTTTCTCAGGAAAAGAAACCTGGGAAGGGTTTCTTTTGGACACTTTTGGCCATGGCTGTGTGGTGTTTCACCCCACAGACACTTTTGGCCATGGCTGGGTGGTGTTTCACCCCACAGACACTTTTGGCCATGGCTGGGTGGTGTTTCACCCCACAGACACTTTGGGCTGGCTGAGGGCTCCAGCTGGGCACGTGGGGACAAGTCCAGGTGTGCAGGAGCTCTGGTGGCTGCAGGATGGAGCTTCCCCCCATCTCAGGGGCTGCTCCTCGGGTTTCCCTCTGCCAGAGAAGCTTTAAGGCCATGGGGAAGGAAAGGAGTGGGTTCTGATGGAGGGTTTGGATCCAGAGCTTTGTTCTGGCCCGCAGCCTCTGAACCCAGCCCCAGCTCCAGCAGAACTCCTGACCCCGTGGGTGCTGCTCCTTTTAACCCCGGGGAGAGGGCAGGGAAGGGGCAGGGAGCCACCAGGCAGGGACAGGAGGGGAGGTCTCAAGGGACAAAGGACACCTGGATGGCCCAGTGCCCCCGGGGGTAGAGGGCATCCTTTGAACCTGCCAATCACTGGAGCCCTTCTGGAATGCCAGGACTGACAGACAGTGCTGGGAGGGGTCAGGGAGGGGGAAGGAGAGGTGACTGACACAGCTGGGGGGGAATCTTCAGGGGAGGGAGCCAGGGTTCTGAGGTAAACCCTGAAATCACGGCACACACCCAATAACCCCGGTCCTGCTGGCCAGTGCACCACAGGGACATTCCAGCCTACCCAAACCCGTTATGCACGGAATTCCCAGTGATTCCCAGCTGCTCCCTGCCCTCAGCACCCCGGGGGTGCCCAGCCCTGATCCCTGCCCCCTCTGCTCTGTTGCAGGTCGCTGCTCTGGAGAGGCAGATCTTTGATTTCCTGGGATACCAGTGGGCCCCCATCCTGGCCAACTTCCTGCACATCATGGCCGTGATTTTGGGTATTTTTGGGACCATCCAGTACAGATCCAGATACCTCATGATGGTGGGTACCACCCTGGGGATGCAGCACTGTCAGCCCTGGGGGCTCAGCCCCAAGTCCCTCCTGTCCCCCTGGGAACACAGAAGCTGTGGCTGCTCCATCCCTGCCAGTGCCCAAGGCCCAGCTGGACAGGGCTTGGAGTGGGACAGAGGGATTTGGGAGGTGTCCTTGCCATGGCAGGGGTGGGAATTAGAGCCCTCACAAAGGAAATTCAAGGAGTATTTGGAGTTTTATGGGTGGGCAAACTGAGGACACAGCAAGCACCTTCCCCACCTCATTAATTCTGCCCTGTAATTAGGGCTCACTAACTCAGCCTGGGTTGATGCCTGGGGCCCCCGTGGGCTCTCCCCTAATTGATGAACTTTAAGGTCCCTCCCAGCCCAAACCGTGCTGGGATTTTGTGATTCCACCATCCCAACCCGGACCCCTGGATGCAGCGGGCGGGGCAGGGCTGGAGGGGGTGCAGGGGGCTGGGGGGCTGGAGGGGGTGCAGAGGGCTGAGGGGGCTGGAGGGGGCGCTGGAAGGGGGGGATGGAGGGGGGCAGGGGGGGGGGGCGGGGGTGGGGATGGGGTGCAGGGGCTGGGGGGAGCAGGGGGGTGGGCAGGGGGCCTGGAGGGGCAGGCGGGGGTGCAGGGGGCTGGGGGGAGCCTGGAGGGGGGAAGAGGATGAGGGGTCAAGGGGAGGGGGCTGGGGCGCTGAGGGGAGCTGGAGGGGCGGTGCAGAGGGCTGGGGGGGCTGGGGGGGGAGAAGGGGTGCAGGGGGGCGGGGTGGTGGGACTGGGAGGGGGGCAGGGGGGCTGGGGGGGCTGGAGGGGTGCAGGGGGCGGGAGGGGGTGCAGGGGGGCTGGGGGAGGGCTGGAGGGGGTGCAGGGGGCTGGGGGTCCTGGAGCGGGTGCAGGGGGGCTGGGGGGGCTGGAGGGGGTGCAGGGGGCGGGACGGCCCGTGCCCTGAGCCGTCTCCTCTCGCAGTATGCGGTGTGGTTGGTGCTGTGGGTCGGCTGGAACGCCTTCATCATCTGCTTCTACCTGGAGGTCGGGCGCTTGTCACAGGTAACGCCCCCACCTTCCTCCTCTTCCTCCCTGCATCCTCCTGCCCTCCGTCTTCCCTGCTGTCGCGCCCTTGCGCTCCTCATCCTCCTCCTCGTCCTCTTCCTCCTCCCCTTCCTTCTCCCCAGGGCCCGGGGGTGCCCCAGCCCCGCAGCAAAGCGGATGCCGGGGGCGCCTCCCCGGGGCTGCAAGGATGGGGAGGGCCGTGGGTGGGAGGAGGGGACCCCCTTGCTGTAAATTCCCAATTTTCCTGGGATTTCTTGGGCTCATGGGATCATCATCCCCGGCTTTGGGACGTCACCCTGCCGGCCATGGGGTGAGGCTGTGACGGGGCTGTGCCTCCACCGCACCCCGCGCTGTTAAATTTCAAAATTTCATTTTTACACCAAAAAGAGCAAAACTTCCCGCGGGGATGGGGCAGCACCGGGTGCTCTGAGGGAACCTTTGATCCCGGGGTCGCGGTCCCTGCGCGTCCCTCCCCGGCTCTGGGGACATCACGGAGGGCTGGGGACAGCCAGCTCCGCTCTCCCCTCGCTTCCCCGAGCAGGGCGAAGCCTCCTGGGTGCTCCATGGCTGGAACTTCTCCCCGAGCACCTCCAGGGCATTTGAGGCTCTCCCGGAGCGCTGGGCGCGCAGCACGGTGGGGAGAGGGGGAGGATTCCCTCCCACCGCGGGTTTTTGTGGAAATCCCGGTGCCCGTCACAGCTCCCGCTCTTCCCTGCGCCTCAGCCACATCCTCCAGCTCCACAAACACAAACCCACTCGCTCCCTCTCGGGGTTTTTGCCGCCTCCAGCAGCAAAAATCTTTTAATTCCAGATCGGTGATTTCCTGCGGGGGATGATCGGCTCCAGCACAGCCGGGGGGGCTCTCTGGGGGCTGGGGGGTCCCCAGGGGGACCCTCACGGGGTGGACAGGGGCAGCCAGGGGCTGAGGATCACCCCCCTGCAGGGGGCTGCTGCCTGCCCAAGGTCACCCCACAGCTGCTGGAGAGGACCCAGGCAGAGCCCCAGAGCTTGTGAGGGGCTGACAAGGAGGGGAGGGGACCCTGCAAGGCTCCCTGGGAGTGGCATGAGGGCATGGCAGCCCAAAAGCCCAGGGGGAGCAGCAGGGGCTGCCCTGCATCCCTGGAACACACTGATGGCCTGCTGCCCTGCTCCCATCCCTGGGGTGGCAGGAGGCACCATCACAAACACCCTCCCTGCCGCTCTGTGACACCCACCCTGCCACCTGGGCATCCTCCAGGTGCTGCCTGAGCAGGTGCCCACGGTGCCAGCACGGGAGGAAGCCCCAAACCCCAGGGCTGGGGCTCAGGGAGATGCCCTGCTCTGACCCCAGGGAGCATCCTTGCCTTGGGAAAACCCATGTACTGTCCAGCCGTCCTGCAAAGAGCCTCGGATCCACCATTCTTCTTTCTTCTCTTCTTTCTTCTCTTCTTTCTTCTCTTCTTTCTTCTCTTCTTTCTTCTTTCTTCTCTTCTTCCTTTTTCTTTTTTCTTTTATTCTTTCCTTTCTTCTTTCTTCCTCTTTCTTCCTCTTTCTTCTTCTCTTCTTCTTCTCTTTTCTTCTTTCTTCTTTCTTCCTTTTTTTTTTTCTTTATTCTTTCCTTTCTTCTTTCTCCTCTTTCTTCCTCTTCTTTTCTTTCTTCTTCTTCTTTCTTCTCTTGCTCTTCTTTTCTTCTTTCTTTCTTTCTTCTTCTTTCTTTCTTCTTTCTTCTTTCTTCTTTTTTCTTTCTTTTTTCTTCTTTCTTCTTCTTTCTTCTTTCTTCTTTCTTCTTTCTTCTTTCTTGTCTTCTTCTTTCTTTCTTCTTCTTTCTTTTCTTCTTTCTTCTTCTTTTTTTTCTTCTTCCTTCTTTCTCCTCCTCCTCCTTCTTCTCTCCCTTCTCCTCCTCCTCCTCCTCCTGCAGGACCGAGATTTCATCATGACCTTCAACACGTCCCTGCACCGCTCGTGGTGGATGGAGAACGGCCCTGGCTGCCTGGTGACGCCGGTGCTCAACTCCAAGCTGGCTCCCGAGGACCACCACGTCATCACGGTCAGCGGCTGCCTGCTCGACTACCAGTACATCGAGGTGGTGAGCAGCGCCACGCAGATCTTCCTGGCGGTAAGGGCGCCCTCCTCTCCCTCATCCCACACCGCCGCGGCACCGGCGGGGTGCTGGCACCGGGCAGAGCGGAGGAGCCGTGTGCCCCTGTCACGCATTTCTGTCACCCAGAGAGGAGCAGACAGAGCCCTGCCAGCACCCCAGGGGTGTGCCCACCCCAAAACTTGTCAGGTTGAGGGCTGGATGCTGCGGGGATGGAGGAACCACTCCCTGGGAATGAGCTGCTGGAATGTGCTGCCTGCCGGGAGGGAGGGTCCCCTCTCACCGGTGACTGTCACCCCCTGTGGGGGGGGGGTGGCAATGGGACACACCTGGAGCCAGAGCTCCCTAAAATGGAGCTTTAAGGGGAATCGGGGTCCCCATAGGGGCTCCCAGCCCTGGGTGGGGCTCAGCACCCTCTGTGGGGTGCCAGCTCCGGCCCCCTTAGGGGCCCCCCTTGTGCAGCTGAATCCAGCCAACCCTGCTGCACCCCAAACTGCACCGGGATGGGCTCTGGCTGCTCCCGGCCCTCAGGTCACTGTCAGTCCCCCCAGGTCACCCCCAGTGCCCCCAGGTCACCCCCAAGCCCCCAGGTCACTGCCAGGCCCCCCAGCCGTGCCCCCAGTGGCACCGTGCCCGTTGTGCTGCCCATGACCCCATACCCAGCCTCTCCCTGCCCTGTTTCTCCCCAGCTCTTCGGCTTCGTCTACGCCTGCTACGTCAGCAAAGTGTTCCTGGAGGAGGAGGACAGCTGTAAGTGCCTTGGCCGGGGGACAGGGGCACAGGTCCTCACCTGGTGCCACCCTGAACGGGATGGCAGCTCCCAGTGGGCTCTGGGGAAGCAATGCCCGGGTCCCAGGCAGCTGAGGAAAT
Source organism: Serinus canaria (assembly GCF_022539315.1). Lineage (NCBI taxonomy): Eukaryota > Metazoa > Chordata > Aves > Passeriformes > Fringillidae > Serinus > Serinus canaria. Next base: position 909,193 of record NC_066336.1, on the reverse strand, counting down.
CCCTTTAGTTGGGTTGTTGCCCCATTTTCCCACCCCTGGTGAGGCAGAGCTGCTGGGGTGTGAATGGGGCAGCTGTCACCTCCCTTCCCCCTTGACAGCCACAGCGACTTGGGGACACTGTGTCCCCCGGGCTGTGTCCCCACTGCCAGGTTTTCACCCCAAACCGGGGGGAAAACAGCATTTTAGGCAAAGTGAAGGCAAACTTCTGTCCAGTCTGTACTGCTCCTCCTGCTCCCACCCCGATCCCTGCAAACCCCCTCGGGAAGCGCCCGGCCCAGTGAACCAGGTGGTCGAGGCTGTGGCTGTCCAAGTGCATTAAAAGCTCATCTGCCATTAATTAATTCCCACCAGCTGGCAGATCCCTGCAGGGCTGGGCCACAACCACCCGGATGTGCCCCTTCCCCGGGCTCAGCATGGGAATCAGCACCGGGATCAGCCCAGGGATCAGCACCGGGATCAGCACCGGGATCAGCCCAGGCTCAGCACAGGGATCAGCACCGGGCTCAGCACAGGGATCAGCACAGGGATCAGCACAGGGATCAGCCCAGGGATCAGCACCGGGATCAGCCCGGGATCAGCCCAGGGATCAGCCCAGGGATCAGCACAGGGATCAGCACAGGGATTAGCCCGGGCTCAGCACAGGGATCAGCACAGGGATCAGCACAGGGATCAGCACAGGGATAGCCCGGGCTCAGCACAGGGATCAGCACCGGGATCAGCACCGGGATCAGCCCAGGCTCAGCACAGGGATCAGCACCGGCCTCAGCCCAGGGATCAGCACCGGGATCAGCACCGGGATCAGCCCAGGGATCAGCACAGGGATCAGCACAGGGATCAGCCCCCCCCATGCCCACAGGTGGTCCCAGCCCAGCCCAGGGCTGCAGCACCTCCGTGTTTTCCCTCCTTTCCCATGGAAATTAAACATCTCCGTGGGGAATTGGCCTCTGCCTGGGGGAACAGCTCCTTTCCAAAGGGTTTATCCAGCGCTGGCAGCTCTGGAGCACGTTAGCACTCCCACAACTCTGCATCCAACACAATTTTAATATTAATGCTGCCTCAGCCCGGGATGCAAATGCATCTTTTTAATGGAATATCTTATTAGATTTGGAAATGGATGGATGGCGTCAAAATCGAGAGCTGGTGTAATATTGAGTCAGGAAGGGAAATATTCCAGGAGAGGGGGGCTCTCCCCTGGAGCTCTCAGCTCTCAGACACCCATGGATAACCCACCCCAGTGTGGGATTTGGGAACTTGGGTGGTGCTGGGGATCCTGGAAAGGTTGGAATTCCCAGCCTGGCTGCACCTGGAGTCCATCCCTGTGCTACTGTGCCAGGGAGAGGGAAACACAGGGGGATCTGTGAGAAGCTGGAGCATGTCCACCCACCCAGGGCAGCCCTAGAACCCCCCAGGGCACCCCCAGCCCCCCAGAGCTGCCTTGGCCCCTCTCGGGATGAGGGGCCAGGCTCTGATCCTCCCGGGAACGGGCTCGGAGCGGGATGAGCCTCCAGGCTGGAAACCCCAGCGGTAAAAGCTGCAATCCCCCGAGGTGACAGCCCCAAAGGAGCGCGAATTCCCCCATAACTCTCCCGAAATGCTGAATGCCCACCCCGCGGGCAGGGGAGGGAACCGCGCCCTCTCTGTCCAGCGGGGCTCTGCTGGGGGAGAACGGACCGGAACGGAACGGACCGGACCGGGACAGAACCGCCCCCATCGCGGGAGCTGCTCCGGCTCCTTCCCCCGGTGTTTTCCCGGGATGTGTCACGATCCCGGCTGCTGTTCCCTGGGGTGAAGCCCTGGCCGGGGGTGCCCCTGTGCCTCCCTGGATGCTCCATTCCAGGCTGCCCAGAGAGCCTGTGGGGTCTCCAAGCTGCCTGGACAGAATTCCAAATGTCCGCGGGACCCTGCTCGAGTTGGGGGTTGGGCTGTGTGACCACCAGCGGTCCCTTCTGGTCTGATCCCGTTTGTGGTTCTGATTTATTCCCTTGGGAATGCAGCACTGGGGTTCCCCAGGATGCTGGGGTAGCTCAGGATCACCGAATCACGGAATGGTTTGGGTGGGAGGGGACCTTGAATCCCACCCAGTGTCACCCCTGCCATGGCAGGGACCCCTCCCACTGTGCCAGGGACCCCTCCCACTGTGCCAGGGACCCCTCCCACTGTGCCAGGTGCTCCCAGCCCCAATGTCCAGCCCGGCCTTGGGCACTGCCAGGGATCCAGGGGCAGCCCCAGCTGCTCTGGCAATTCCAGCCCAGCCCCTCCCCACCCTGCCAGGGAACAATTCCCAATTGCCAAGATCCCATCCAGCCCTGCCCTCTGGCACTGGCAGCCATTCCCTGGCTCCTGTCCCTCCATCCTTGTCCCCAGTCCCTCTGCAGCTCTCCTGGAGCCCCTTCAGGCCCTGCAGGGGCTCTGAGGATTTCCCAATTTCGCCCTGAGCAGTCGCATTTCCCTGGGTGTCACATTTCCCTGGGTGCAGGGATGTTCCCCTCCCCGTGGGGATCTCCCTGCTGCCCTTCCGGGCTCACCCCGCTGCTCTCCCGCCTCTCCCCAGTTGATTTCATCGGCGGCTTTGACTCCTACGGGTACCAGGCACCCCAGAAGACGTCGCACCTGCAGCTACAGCCGCTCTACACGTGAGTCCCGGGGTGCTCAGGGGTGCGGGACCCTCCGTGTGCCCAGATTTGGGGCTGGGCATCCTCCCCGCAAATCCCCGGGCTCCACCCGAGCGTGGCCGGGCGCTTTGGGGAGGATCCCCCTCGCTCGGGTTTTGTTCGCTGGGATTTGTTCGCTGGGTTTTGTTCGCTGAGCTTCCCCCGCCGGTGTCCGGGGCAGCAGCGGCTCTCCAGATAACCGGAGCCGGCTCCTCCTCGCTCTCCCTTCCCCGCTAAGCCGAGCTCCATAAACACTCCAGCGAGATGAGGCTCGCAGATCTAAAGGGATTAACCTCCAGCGGGCTCTGCTCGCTGCCAAAAATTAATTATATTTTAAGCCTTGTATGCAAATTGAAGGGCAGGAGATGCCATCAGGGAGGCAGAGAGAGGCTGGGAGGGGACAAATCCGTCTGCGACACTGCTGGGCCCTCCCTGGGGACACTGATGGGGTGGAGGGGAGCACCCATGGGTGCTGTGCCCCCTGCTCGGGGCTGGTCCCTCCCTGTGTGGTAACAACAGTTTAATAACTGAAATTAAAGAATATATAATAACAGGAATAATAGTAATACAGAATCACAGAATCGCAGAATTTCTAGGTTGGAAGGGACCTTTAAGATCATCGAGTCCAACCCATGTTCTAACAGGTCATGGCACTAAGTGCCACATCCAGTCTTTTTTTGAAAACATCCAGGGATGGTGACTCCACCACCTCCCTGGGCAGATGATTCCAAATATATATATAAATATATAATAGTAGTAGTCATAACAGTTGTAGGAGGAGCTGTATTATTATCAATAAAAATAAAAATAGCAACAACAATAACAGGGAGAACCTGTGGGGTAACAACAGTTTGATAACTGAAATCAAGCAAAAGATAATAAGAATAATAATAATAATACTAGCAATAGCAGCAGTAGCGACTGTATTATTAGTAGTATTAATAATATCAACAATTAAATTATTAATAATAACAACGATAGCAATGCTGATTATAATAACAACAATAATAAAAATAAAACCCCAAAACCAAAAATAAAAATAAAAATAAAGATTAAAAATAAGATTATAATAGACAGGACAAGAAGAGAGAGGGATGAACCCCAGGAGCTCGGTGTCCCCGTGCGAGGGGACACCCGCCCTGCTCCCCAGCACTCTGTGACACTTCTGGGGGTGGGAGAGAGCAGTGACCCCATGAGAGGTCCCTGTCCCCCGCTGGCCGCGCCTCTTTGTCCCCACGTGGGGACACTCCGCGGGCTCTCTCCCAACCCCTGCTGTCCCCTCTTTGTCCCTTTGTGCCTCTTTGTCCCCACCTGGGGACTCTCCGCGGGCTCTCTCCCAGCCCTGTCCCTCTCTTCCAGCTCGGGATAACCGGAGCCAGCGGCGCCAGGACCCCGCGGTGCCACCACCCCCTGATGCCACCACCCCCGGCGCGACGGGGCCACCACGGCGAGCGCCTGTCCCCTGCTGCAGCCCGGGACATCGCGACAGCTCCAGCCGCGGGGGCTGTGCCACCCCTGGGCTCCCCCTGCCCGCCGTGGGGACACGGGGACAGCGCGGAGGTGGCAGCGCTCACGGGACACCGCTGGATGTGCTCTCCCAGCCTGGCTCTTCCTTGGAGCAGCGGAGCGGGTTCGGGACAGGGACAGGGACAGGGACAGGGACAGGGACAGGGACAGGGACAGGGACAGGGACAGGGACAGGCACCGCCCTGGGGACAGGCGGGCTCGGGACACTTTCCCGACACTCCGGCTCTGGCTCAGACTGGCTCCAAGCCCGGGATCTGCGCTCCCGCAGGGATTCTCCCGCCCCCGCGCCGGGATGGAGCAGCAGAGCAGGGACTCGCTCTGGGGCGCTCCGAGGAGTCGGATCCGTCCGTCAGCATCGCCTCGACCCCGGCTTTGGGGACACGGGGACACACAGGACCCTGAATCCCCCTGCACCCCCTCCCTCCCACGTTCTGGGGGCCTTGCTCCGAGCTGGGATCGGTCCCCGAGGCTGCCGCAGCCCAGCCCCCTCCCAGCCCTTCCAACGATCGGATGAATGTTTTGGGTTGCTTTGGGATCTTTTTCTTTCCAATCATTTCTTTGGGTTTGTATTTAATTTAAAGTGCCTGAGTAGACTCTGGCTGAGCCGGGCCCCACCCCCCCAAGGCTGACACCGTGCCTTCAGCATCGCTGGGACCCCCCAGGGCCCCCCAAACCTCGCTCAGGGCTGGGGATCCCACCCTGGTCCACGTTCATCCATCGGCTCCAGCGGCACAGGGACACCGGCACGGGGGGAGGGTTTTGGGGGGTGTGAGGTGGGTTGGGCAGGGATTGCTTTGCAGGAGGAAGATCAGCTGGGAAGGAAAAGCCTTGGAAGGAAGTGGAAGGAAAAGAAAAGGAGTTTCCTGGAGTGTCCCAGCTCCCCAGAACCTCCTCGCTCTCCTTTCCGTGGGATGCGGCTCCTCCAGAACCCCTGGATCTGCTCTGAAGCCCACCCTGCTCCCCTGGGAGGGAGCTGGGGAATGTGGGTGGATTTCACCTCCCAACTGTTTCTCCTCCAGTGCCAGGGGAATTTTTTACACCCTGGAATGGTTTTTTGGCCCTTCCCAACAAGGAGCCCTGGAAGTGCCAGGGCCCGGGAGCTGGGATGGGCTGAGCCCCCACAGCCCTTCGCCACCTCCAGCCAAGCTGTGAACTCTACAGGCAATAATTTTCCACCCTTTGCCCCTCTTTTTTCCATGGAAAACCGTGGTTTGTTCTGGCAGCGATCCCCCTCATCCCCCAGAACATATCCCCATCCCCAAGCCCTGGGGCCAGCAGCATCTTTGGGGTTTATTTTCCTCTCCAGGACCAAGGATGCTGCACTGACCTGCTCTGGGATGGGATGGGATGGACAGGCAGACACTGCCCTGCTCCCAACCCTTCCCAAACCCAGCAGGAAGCAGCAGGAAGAGCTCACTGCATTAAAGCTCTTGGGAAGAGCCTCCCTCCCTCCCCCGGGCTCCACAGGAGCCGGGCACGGCTCTCCAGGACCTTGGGTGTTTCTGTTCCGTTGGCTTGGTTTTCTATGAGCCCGTCTTTGTAACGTGAATCGAGGATTTCTTTTCTATTCTGTAATTATAAAAGTCAAAGGAAAGTTTCAGCTGGTGCTGTTCTGCTTTGGGGCACTTCCCTTCCCCAGGCAGCTCAGGTGATTAACGTGGGGGTGGCTTTTAAATATTTTTTTAAATTCTTTTTAGATTTTTTTCCTTCCTTAACACTGCCACCTCCTTCCTCAGGGCTCTGAATGCCCCAGATTTCCCCATTTTATATCATGGAATGGTTTGGGTGGGAAGAGACCTTAAATCCCCTCCAGTGCCACCTCTGCCATGGCAGGGACCCCTCCCACTGTGCCAGGGACCCCTCCCCCTGTGCCAGGGACACCTCCCCCTGTGCCAGGGACCCCTCCCCGTGTGCCAGGGACCCCTCCCACTGTGCCAGGGACCCCTCCCCGTGTGCCAGGGACCCCTCCCCCTGTGCCAGGGACCCCTCCCACTGTGCCAGGGACACCTCCCACTGTGCCAGGTGCTCCCAGCCCCAATGTCCAGCCTGGCCTTGGGCACTGCCAGGGATCCAGGGGCAGCCCCAGCTGCTCTGGCAATTCCAGCCCAGCCCCTCCCCACCCTGCCAGGGAACAATTCCCAATTGCCAAGATCCCATCCAGCCCTGCCCTCTGGCACTGGCAGCCATTCCCTGGCTCCTGTCCCTCCATCCTTGTCCCCAGTCCCTCTGCAGCTCTCCTGGAGCCCCTTCAGGCCCTGCAGGGGCTCTCAGCTCTCCCTGGAGCCTTCTCCTCTCCAGGGCAGCACCCCCAGCTCTCCCAGCCTGGCTCCAGAGGGGCTCCAGCCCTGCAGCAGCTCCGGGGGCTCCTCTGGGCTCTCTCCAGCAGCTCCATGTCCTTGATTTTGGAGGTTCCAGGGCTGGGACAGCTCTGCAGGTCGGTTCATTCCATGACCACAGGGCTCCAGGGAGCATCCCACGGTCCCCCAGCCGCAGCGTCCATCCAGCCGCGCTCCTCCCCAGCCGGGCGGGAGGAGCGACCCCGCTCCCCTGCCCCACCACGGATCTGCCTCTTCCCCCACAACCTCCCAGCCCAGCCCAGCCCAGCCCGGCCCAGCCCGGCCCATCCAGGCTCCGCAGCCGGGCCGGGCACGCAGGGACACCCTGCAGAGGTGGCGGAGCTGCAGCTTCGCCCTCCTGGGAAGGGCAGGAGAGCATCAAACTGGAGGCTGGAATAGACCCCTTGACGTGCTTTTCCATGAAAACCTTTGATTTCGGGACACAACTCCGAGTTTGTAACCCCAGGCTTGGTCTTAGAGCCAGAATGGTCCTTCGAGAGCAGCAGGGGATGGGGAAAATTCTTGGGACAGGGCAAAAGCTGTCCCAAATGCCACCTGCACTGTGTGATGTCCCCAACGCCCCCCAGCCGAGCCTGGAGCCGGGACACAGCCGCATCCCAAATACCATCGGGGCACCCCAAATTCACAATCCAGTGAGTGTGGGGATTGCATTGATACTCACAGACACGGGGGTCGCTCTGCACCTCTCTCACCCTGGCCCCAGCCGGTCCCTCCGCACAGCCCGGGTCCCATTCTCATGGTCCCTGTCCCTTCCCTCCGGCCCCTGTCCCCTCACACAGCCTCTGCCTCCTACTCAGCCCCTGTCCCATCCCCAAACCCTTGTCCTCTCACACTGTCCCTGTCGCCTCCCTATGCCCCTGTCCCCGCCCCAAACCCGTGTCCCTCGCACAGCCTGTCCCCTCCCCAAACTCCTGCCCCCTCCCCAAACTCCTGCCCCCTCCCCAGACCCCTGCCCATCGCACAGCCAGTCCCCTCCCCATCCCTGTCCCCTCCCCAGCGCTGTCCCCTCCCCAGCCCAGTCCCCTCACACGGTCCCTGTCCCCTCCCCATCCCAGTCCCCTCCCCAGCCCAGTCCCCTCACACGGTCCCTGTCCCCTCCCCAGCCCAGTCCCCTCACACGGTCCCTGTCCCCTCCCCATCCCTGTCCCCTCCCCAGCGCTGTCCCCTCCCCAGTCCAGTCCCCTCACACTGTCCCTGTCCCCTCCCCAGCGCTGTCCCCTCCCCTGTCCCCTCCCCTCGGGGCTACGCTGTCATTACCGAGCCCGAGCGCGGCCGTGCCCGGGAAGGGCAGCAGAAAAAAGCCGATTTTCTTCCATCCCAAGCCCCGCAAAGAAACGGCGGAGGAGCAACAAAGGACGAATTTTGCCTCGCGCAGCCGCCGGAGCCCGGCGAGGCACAGATGTTGAGGAGTAAAAAAGGCGCTTTCAGAGCCTCCAACAAAGGCACAGAGCGGCTTTTCAGGGGCTCGGGGATGTGCGGAGCCAGCTGGGTGCTCCAAGGTGTGCTGGGACCCGGGGAACGCAGCACTGAGGTGCTCTCACCAAACTAAATCATCAAGGGACACTCGGGGTTTGATTCCTCCTGCTTTGGCTCGGGAGCAAGGAGGGATGGAGAGAACTTCCCTGAGCCAGGAGGGATGGAGAGATCATCCCTGACTGAGGAGGGATGGAGAGATCATCCCTGAGCAAGGAGGGATGGAGAGAACATCCCCGAGGAAGGAGGGATGGAGAGAACATCCCTGAGCAAGGAGGGATGGAGAGATCATCCCTGAGCAAGGAGGGATGGAGAGAACATCCCCGAGCAAGGAGGGATGGAGAGATCATCCCTGAGCAAGGAGGGATGGAGAGATCATCCCTGAGCAAAGAGGGATGGAGAGAACATCCCTGAGCAAGGAGGGATGGAGAGAACATCCCTGAGCAAGGAGGGATGGAGAGAACAGCCCTGAGCAAGGAGGGATGGAGAGATCATCCTGAGCAAGGAGGGATGGAGAGAACATCCCTGAGCAAGGAGGGATGGAGAGAACATCCCTGAGCCAGGAGGGATGGAGAGATCATCCCTGACTGAGGAGGGATGGAGAGATCATCCCTGAGCAAGGAGGGATGGAGAGAACATCCCTGAGCAAGGAGGGATGGAGAGAACATCCCTGAGCCAGGAGGGATGGAGAGAACAACCCTGACTGAGGAGGGATGGAGAGAACATCCCTGAGCAAGGAGGGATGGAGAGATCATCCCTGACTGAGGAGGGATGGAGAGAACATCCCTGAGCCAGGAGGGATGGAGAGAACAGCCCTGAGCCAGGAGGGATGGAGAGAACATCCCTGAACAAACAGGGATGGTTCTCCAGGGGTCCCAGCCAGGTGGAGATGTGACAGCCCCAAGGACACCCCCCTAAATCCACATCACCATGACACGATGAGGGTTGGGTGTCCCCAAAATCCCCAGAGAAATGCCCTTTCAGGGCTCTCACCATCGCTGGTCCTGGCTGGCAGGTGACACCTGGATGGGCACTGCATGGATGGGACACCTGCCTTGGTGACAGATCTGGGGCTTTCTCTGCTGGCTGTGGTGCAGCCACAGCACAGGCACAATTTTTCACTCCCTCTATCTCTATCTCTCTTTGTCTTTATCTATATCAAATATATTTTATAAATGCAAATGCCAATGTAAATGAAATGTAAATAAAATGTAAATGTAAATGTAAATGAAATATAAATAAATAAAAATAAAAATAAAAATAAAAATAAAATAAAATAAAATAAAAATAAAAATAAAAATAAAAATAAAAATAAAAATTGTTGCTTTGATTTTTTTAAGATTCTCCAGCCTTCTGATGTTTACATTATTGGAACAAACTTTCTCACACATCTGCTTATAACTCATTGTTTTGCATTCTTTTATAAAAGAAGAGAAATTTGATGGACTGTTGGTTTCTCTGGTGTCATTGGAGAGGTGGCACTGTCACCCTCCAATCCACTGTCACTCTTAAAAAACTACAAATGTTAGAGTCAGAAAATAGAGGTTCCCTTTTTTCTTAAGAACAGCATTGTGCACTTGTGTTCTTTCGTGTCCTATAGTGACAAAATATAAATGTAAACATAGAAATATATTAAATATAAACATATAGTTATATTAAATATAACTATAAATATATTAAATATAAATTTAAATAATTTATAAAAATATAAAAATATAAAAATATAAAAATATAAAAATATAAAAATATAAAAATATATGAATATAAAAATGGGGCCCCATCAGTGCCCAGGATGAGCAGCCCGGATGCCCTGGTGGAGCACAGCCAGGCCCTGCTCTGCTCCCGCCCCAGATCCAGCCCAGACTCAGCCGGGTTTAGCCCGGAGCCCCAGGGCGGGGCTGAGGACGGGGCGGAGGCAGCGGGAGCTCGGTGCGGGCAGCGAGGGGGGAGCTGGGCAGGATCTGGTCCCGGTGCCACCGCGGGCAGGGCAGGGGACACTGCTGGGAGCAGGGGGAGGTGGCAGCTGGCACAGATGGCAGGAGAAGCTCCAGGGGGTTCCTGCACCATTCCCTGCCCTTTGCTGCTTGATCCCTTGGGCTGTTCCTGCACCATTCCATGGGATCCCCTGGCTGTTCCTGCCCCATTCCATGGGATCCCCTGGGCTGTTCCTGCACCATTCCATGGGATCCCCTGGGCTGTTCCTGCCCCATTCCATGGGATCCCCTGGGCTGTTCCTGCCCCATTCCATGGGATCCCCTGGGCTGTTCCTGCACCATTCCATGGGATCCCCTGGGCTGTTCCTGCCCCATTCCATGGGATCTGCCCTGGGCTGTTCCTGCACCATTCCATGGGATCCCCTGGGCTGTTCCTGCCCCATTCCATGGGATCCCTTGGGCTGTTCCTGCCCCATTCCATGGGATCCCCTGGGCTGTTCCTGCCCCATTCCATGGGATCCCCTGGGCTGTTCCTGCACCATTCCATGGGATCCCCTGGGCTGTTCCTGCACCATTCCATGGGATCTGCCCTGGGCTGTTCCTGCCCCATTCCATGGGATCCCCTGGGCTGTTCGTGCCCCATTCCATGGGATCTCCCTGGGCTGTTCCTGCCCCATTCCATGGGATCCCTTGGGCTGTTCCTGCACCATTCCATGGGATCCCCTGGGCTGTTCCTGCCCCATTCCATGGGATCCCCTGGGCTGTTCCTGCCCCATTCCATGGGATCCCCTGAGCTGTTCCTGCACCATTCCATGGGATCCCCTGGGCTGTTCCTGCACCATTCCATGGGACCCCCTGGGCTGTTCCTGCCCCATTCCATGGGATCTGCCCTGGGCTGTTCCTGCCCCATTCCATGGGATCCCCTTGGGCTGTTCGTGCCCCATTCCATGGGATCTGCCCTGGGCTGTTCCTGCACCATTCCATGGGATCCCCTGGGCTGTTCCTGCCCCATTCCATGGGATCCCCTGGGCTGTTCCTGCACCATTCCATGGGATCTGCCCTGGGCTGTTCCTGCCCCATTCCATGGGATCCCCTGGGCTGTTCCTGCACCATTCCATGGGATCTGCCCTGGGCTGTTCCTGCCCCATTCCATGGGATCCCCTGGGCTGTTCCTGCCCCATTCCATGGGATCCCCTGGGCTGTTCCTGCCCCATTCCATGGGATCCCCTGGGCTGTTCCTGCCCCATTCCATGGGATCCCCTGGGCTGTTCCTGCACCATTCCATGGGATCCCCTGGGCTGTTCCTGCCCCATTCCATGGGATCCCCTGGGCTGTTCCTGCACCATTCCATGGGATCCCTTGGGCTGTTCCTGCCCCATTCCATGGGATCCCCTGGGCTGTTCCTGCCCCATTCCATGGGATCCCCTGGGCTGTTCCTGCCCCATTCCATGGGATCCCCTGGGCTCTTCCTGCCCCATTCCATGGGATCCCCTGGGCAGTTCCCAGCACCCTCGTGAGTCCCTGCTCACCTCTGACTCCTGTGTCAGCTTTGCTGCTCTGTGGCTCTGCTCCAGGAATGGTGAATATTGTCCAATATACACAGAAATTCCAATAAGTAGCTCTGGCTGCAGGGGGAGGATCCCCTGGTCTCAGTGCTGTGCTCCAGCCCAGCCTGGCTCTGGAGATGTTGATGAGAAAGAGGAAGAGTGGAAGAACAGAGGGAATAGTTTTAAACTGAGAGGGACTGAGATTAGATATTAGGAGGAAATTCTTCCCCGGGAGGTTGGGAAGGCCCTGGGACAGGTTCCCAGAGCAGCTGGGGCTGCCCCTGGATCCCTGGCAGTGCCCAAGGCCAGGCTGGACATTGGAGCACCTGGCACAGTGGGAGGTGTCCCTGCCCTGGTACTGGATGGGCTTTGAGGTCCCTTCCATCCCAACCCATCCCAGGATTCCATGATCCTGTCAGAGCATCCCTCTCCCACTCCCCAGCCCAAGGAAGGGCTGATACGATGCAAATGAGAAGCAGGGAGCTGGCAGAGGGAAATCACTCCCCAGAAATGCAATCAGGCCGTGGGGCTGTGAGGAGAAGTCATGCAGACAGGAGGGCAGGAGGCTTCCAAAGGGCTGAGTCACTAATTGCCTGTTGAGAAAAGCCAGCCTCCATGTCCTTAATGATAACAAACGAGCTGGAAACCTTAATCAGCCTCCTGCCTCAGAGCCTTAATGACAGCAGCTGGGACAAGGAACCAAGGAACGGGGTGGGGGATGACCCCCAAAGAGGGGAGCCTCACCAGCCCCTCTGAGGAGCTGCTGTCACTCCAACCACGGCCACATTTGGGGACAAGGTGGCACCCATGACCCCAGGCAGTGTCTGCCTCCCTCCCCTGGGACGGCCCCTGTGTCCCAGCCACCCCTCCTGGTGCCCACAGAGCAGGTGTGTGGCTGGAAGGATCCAGATGGGGTTTTGGGGTGGATGCCTCAGATTTTAGCTTTTTTATTTCAGGTTCTGTGCTGCTTTGGTGAGTCTGGCTTCATATTATGGGGTGGTGAGCTCTCTGCAAAGAGTAGGGAGACAAAACAATTCCTGCTCTGGCTGGGGACCAAGGACAAATGATCCAAATCTCAGGCCCAAGAGCATAAAATACGGTGAACTGAAGAGGGAAAAACAAGGAGGATGGGACTGCATGGGCTGGAGCTGAAATTGGACAATTAACTCCAATATGCTAATGGACCAAAACTCATCAAAATGTGAAATCTTGTGACCAAGCTCTCTTCTGCTTCCATCTTGGAGCCATCTGGGCAGAGCCCTGACTGTGGCTCTGGTCCTGCCAGGTGTGGCCTTTGAGGGCTCTGCAGTAAATATCCACTTTATTCCCCTTAACTCCACCTGGCCTCTGCTCCAGCTCCTTCGGGCACCAGGGTGACCCAGCAAGGCTGCACACAGGGCCAGCCCTGGCTGTGGCTGCCTGGGGTGTTTGGAGGGACAGGTGCTGCAGGTGACAGGTCCTGAGCAGGGACGAGGCTCATCCAGGCCCTGAAAGTGCTGCCCATGGATCCTGGAGCTCCTTCCCAGCTGGATCTCAAGCACAGGGACAGCAGTGTCACTCTGCAGGGACACCACAGCCACCTCCCTCCTGGGGTGGAGCTGCCACCACCTGAACTCTCCTGCCTGGAGCTGCTTTGTGAAGGCACAGGAATTTTCAGATCCCAGCAGCTCCCAGGCCTGTGCTCCATCCCCAAAGCTCAATCCTCCCCTGTCTGCAGAGAGCAGCTCTGGCCCCCCAGGCTCTCACCTTTTAACCCTTCAGCCTCTCTCCCTGCTCCTGCTCTCTCTCCCCACCATCCCTGCAGGGTTTGGCAGCTGCTTCAAAGGGCTGCTGGAAGCTGGGAATGTGAGCAGGGCTGTGACAGGTCTCAGGGGGGAAAACCCAGGTGGTTTTTAAACCAAACACGAATTTCCTTTTTCCTGGTTTAGAGCTCTGTCTGGTGTTGGTGTGGCTGCAGTTCCTGCAGGCTTCTGAACTCCATCCTCCTTTTCAGTGTGGCCGGGGGTGCAGAGGGGCACTCGAGGATCTCTTCCAGTGATCCTTCACCCTCTGTGCCTGCAAAACCAAAAAACTTTTGTCTACCAAGTGTTTTCCTAACCAAAACATTCCTTGGGCCTGGGCTCTGGGGAAATCACCTTCTTGACCCCACAGAGTGAGCAGAAGCCCTGTGTGTCTCTTATCCTGGATTTAAACTATTGTGGATCCCATAAAGCCATCCTGGGTTTATCTCCACTTCTCCAGGGCATTTCTCACTGCCAGCCTCTGGCTGTCTTCTCCTGCAGTGGCTCCATGAGCTGTGACAAACTGCAGGAGGGACAGCAGAGGACATCACTGGGATCACAGAACCATGGAATGGTTTGGGTTGGAAGGAACCTTAAAGTCTAAATCCAACCCCCTGCCATGGCAGGGACCTCTCCCACTGTGCCAGGGACACCTCCCACTGTGCCAGGGACCCCTCCCACTGTGCCAGGGACCCCTCCCACTGTGCCAGGGACACCTCCCACTGTGCCAGGTGCTCCCAGCCCCAATGTCCAGCCTGGCCTTGGGCACTGCCAGGGATCCAGGGGCAGCCCCAGCTGCTCTGGCAATTCCAGCCCAGCCCCTCCCCACCCTGCCAGGGAAAAATTCCCAATTGCCAAGATCCCACCCAGCCCTGCCTTCTGGCACTGGGAGCCATTCCCTGGCTCCTATCCCTCCAAGCCCCTCATTAATAATCTCTTTCCACTTTTCAGGCACTGGAAGGTGACAATTTGGCCACAATTTGGTCACAATTTGGCCACAATTTGGTCACAATTTGGCCACAATTTGGTCACAATTTGGAAGATGCTTGTCTTCCAGGCTGAACAATCCCAGCTCTCCCAGCACAGCTGCTCCATCCCTCTGTCCATCCTGGTGTCCTCCTCTGGACTCTCCAGTGGCTCCATGCCCATCTCTGCTGGGAGCCCATTCCCCTGGGAAGCAGAGGCACTGGCATGGCTCTGTCCTCACCACGGGATGGGCACAGCTTTGCCAACAGTTTCCCTGAGCACAGAGAGGAAACCATGGGATCTGAGCAGCCTCAGGACATCCCCCAGAGCAGCTTTGTCCCTGCACCAGGGACAGGGGACTCCATGCACGGCTCAGCACAGCCCTAAGCCCGGCTGGTGGGTGGGAGCTGCTTAAAAACTTTAATTTTGGGCGCTGTATTTTCACAAGAAAAAGCAGCTCTGCAGCCAACACCAAACTCTCAGGCCCTGCTGCTGCCAGGTGGGTCCACAGCCAGAACTCCCTGCAGCTTCCCAGAACCACAACATTTCAGCAGCCGCTTTTAGACACTTGGCTGGGACTCCTGAAAAAAAAAAAAAAACCACCCATCTGCTCTGGGTGTCTCAACACGAGCGTGGAAAGAAACCCGTGGGTGAGGGGTGTTGGTGGGAAGCAGGGGTTTGGCTGATGGCTCAGAGCTGCTGCAGAGCCCAGGGACCTTTCCTGGACGCTGCCAATGACAGGTCCAGCTCAGGAAAGGTTTCCATGCAGGTGGCACTGGGAAGGCCCCTGATTTCAGGGCTCTGGAGCAGCTGGTGGAGCAGTGGATGTGCTCAGGAGCAGCACTGGAGCTGCCCAGCTCAGGGCTGGTCATTGTTTTGTGTCTCAAGGCTCCGGGCTTTGACGAAACGCTGCCCCAGTGATGCAAATCAATGATGCACTTGGCTCTGCAAGGGTTTTTCGGTCAAGCCAGCACACTCTGAAAATATTCTGCATCAAGACCTCAGCAGTTTTTGGCTTGGCTTGGGAAAAATTGAGTCAGTCAGTGAATTTTTAAAAACTTTTTTTTCTGGTGGCCAAGGAAATGTTGGTGCCCTACACAGAGTGAAATCCCCCTTCCTTCAATTTAGCTTTTAATTGCAGGCATCAAATTGTCATTGAAATAAAAGCATTGGATATCCCAAGTCTGGGGCCAGCCAGGCCACCCTGGGACAGCACTGAAGCCACTTTTAGGAGCCCCCCAAGCTGTTTTTTCTCCCAGGTGAACCCCCTGTCCTGTGCAGGTGTCTCCCTTGTGGAGCTGTGGGAAGCTCTGCTCCCAGGAGGATGAATCACAGCAGCAGAGCTGGGTTTGTTTGCTCTTAGACTCCTTCAAAGAGAAGATTCTGTGGTGTTGGGCATCATGCCACCAGGCACAGTGTCTGGGCAGAGCAGGGAAGGAGGGTCTGGATTTGGCCGTTTGGTGGGGATGTGGAATTTTGATGTTCAGAGTGATGTTCTCCGTGGATTGAAGCCCCTTCTGTGGGGCAGAGAGGGAGCAAGGCCCTTCTAGGGAAGCATTCGGAGGTGGGAGGACACCAGGCACCCCCTGGAGGTCCCTTTCTCCCTCTGCAGATGAAGGTGTATCCCGGGATAACTTCTGTCAGGACTGGTTTGGGGTCAGCCAGGGCCAGGCAGCTGGGGCAGCTCTTGGTGGCCAACGGTGCAGGGAAGATCAGAAGGACACTTCCACCCCCAGAAGGTTTTTCCTGTGGAGGTGGAAGTTATTTCACTGCCTGCTCCTCTCACTCTGGCTCTGAAGCTTTTGGAGCAGCATGTTCTCCCAGTGGGAGACTTTTTCATGGATGGCAACAAGCTGGGAGCTTGGGCAAGGTCTGAGGCAGAAGAGAGGATGGCAGTGGTGGGAGGCAGGAGAGGCTGTGGGAGGGATGGAAGTGCTGGAGATGAGACCCAAACTCCCCTCAGCCTCACAGCCGCAGGACTTCTCCCTAAATCCGGCAAAATTCACTGGCAAATGAGGGTTTGAACCACTCACGTTTCATCCCCAGCAGGACTCCTTCCCTCCCCCTCTCATTACACCGGCATAACTGTAATTATCCCAGGTATAATTAACAGAAAGCACGTTTCCAGTGTCAGCAAGCAGCCTGGGCGTGTGCTGAGCCCACCTGGCAGAGCTCTTATCTCTGCCTCACAGCAGAGGGACAGCACTGCTGGGGACCTCAGGGACACTGCCAGCAGGACAGCTCAGGGACAGCCTGGTGGGGAGCTGAGGGGGGCAGCTGGCAGGTACAACACCCCGAAAGTGGCCAGAAGAAGTGCAGGGCCCTCTTTCCCAGTGAGGACATGGTGTGGGAAAGAACTCCTGACCTTCAGGCTTTGCAGCCCAAATCTTTGTCAGCCAGGAGCCATCGCTGGTGCCTTGAACCAGCCCGGGGTGCCCGGGAGCTGGGTGGCCCCAGAGGAGAAGGGTGTGCAGGCAGATTGAGTTGGTCCAGTGCCCAGATGACACAGCTCCACCATTCACATTCCCACCCCAGCGAGAGGCTGGCCTTGCCCACACCGTTGGCGTTTTGGGGACACTGCATGGGCCCCCACAGAATCATGGAAATATTTGGGCTGGAAAAAACCTCTAAGATCATCCAGTCTAACCATTAACCCAGCACTGCCACGTTCACCACTAACCACATCCTCAAATGCCGCATTCACACATTTTTTGAACGCTTTCAGGGGTTGTAGTTTCACTTTCTGTGCCAATTCCTGATATCCAAATTTTTCCTGATATCCAACTCAAACCTCCCTCGGCACAGCCTGAGTCTATTCCCTCTCATTTGTTCCGTGGGAGCAGAGCCTGATCTCCCCCCTGGCTGTCCCCTCCTGGCAGGAGCTGTGCAGAGCCACAAGGTCCCTCCTGAGCCTCCTTTGCTCCAGGCTGAGCCCCTTCCCAGCTCCCTCAGCCTCTCCTCACAGGACCCCTCCTCCAGCTTCTCCAGGGAATTCAAGACACTGGAGCTACAGGAATGACCCAGCAGAGCTGTGTCGTCTTCTCAGCCACGCATGGGTCCCTGCCCAGTGTCACAGCAGAGCTGAGCCCAGCAGAGCCGAGTTTATCCCAGCAGAGCCGAGTTTGTCCCAGCAGGGCTTGGCCAGGCCACACAAGCCAGGCTGCTGCTGGCCAAAGCCACCTCTGGCTGTCTGCACAAGGCTTGGCTCCGAACCCACCCTCAGGAGGGGAAACCTTTACTCGCTGTTTATCTTGACTGTCCTGTCACGCCCGGCCTGGGGCACCCAGCACCAAACCCTCCAAGCCGTGTTTCCCCAGGATTTTGGGGGTCAGGGTGAGGCCCTGCTGCCCCACGAGGAGTGCACGCTGGAAGAGGCAGTGAGGTGTTGGAAACACCCATCAGTCACCCCGGCAGCCCATCAAGCAGAAAATGGATGCAAGGCACGGCTGGATCCAGCTTTGCACGTGTTTTAATGACCGAGAACTCGGGCTTGAAGTGACTTCTTGCACCCTCATCACCCACAAAAGCTGCGGCTGCGGGGACCCGCCCGCGCCGCGGGCTCTGTGCCCCACGGCCGGCCGGAGCCCTTGGGAACAGCTGCCGGTTCTCTCTCCGTGCAAGTGAGGGCATGTCCCGAGCTCTCCCCAGCTCCGGCTCTTCCCTCCCGGTTCCCTGCGTGCCCCGCCAAGACGGAGAGAAAATATTCCATGAGCGCATCAAGCGCTCAGCCTCCCCCCAAGGCGCCGGGAGCGCAGCACGGCGGGGCAGGAGGGGCAGGGGGGCACAAAGGCGCTGCCCACGGGCTGCCCCTTTAACATGGAGGAGCCGGGGCAGAACTACCGCTCCCAGCGGCCAGCGCCGCCCGCCCTGCCCTGCCCTGCCCGGGCTCCGCGCCCAGCGCCGCACGCCGGGGGCTGTAGTTCCCCCGCAGCCCCGGCTTTGTGGCAGGGGACGTGGGGAGGGGGGAGGCACCAAGGGAGAAGCGCCCCAAAATTGTGTTTGGCTGTTGGTGGAGGGTGAGGAGGCGCCGCTGTGCAGCCGGCGCTCGGTGCCCCCGGTGCGGTTCTGGGGCAGGAGCGGGATCACCGCTGTTGGGGGCTCGGGGTGCACGAGTGGGAGTGCCAAGGCTGGGGGGACTCGGGGAGCACGGGCTGGGGAGGGCTCGGACGGGGAGCACTCGGGCTGCCCAAGCTTGGGGGGCTCAGGGTGCACAGGCTGGGAGGTTTGGGGTGTCCAGGTTGCCGAGCCGGGGGAGGTCAGGGTGTCCCGGCTTGGAGGGGCTCGGTGTGCACAAGCTGGGAGTGCCAAGGCTGGGGGGACTCTGGGACTGTGGCATGTCCAGGCAGGGGGGTACAGAGCGTTCAGAGCGTACAGAGCCCGGACTAGGGGGGAAATCAGGGTGCGTAGGCTGGGGGCGCTCAGCCACATCCCCGGCCAGCGCTGGTAGCGGTGCCAGCGGCCGCGCGGGGCTGAAGGCGGGGCTGTGCCCGCACCCCGGCCGGGGCAGGGGCCACGTTGGGAGGGCGCTGCGGGCTGACCCTAGCGTGGGCAGTGTGTCAGGGTCGGGGCACAGCCGGTCGGGACGGGTCCGGTCCCGTCCACCCCGATCCGATCCGTCTCGTCCCGTCCCGTCCCGGCCTTTCCCGGTCCATCCCGCCCCGTCCCGGCGGCGCTGGAGCGGCCTCGCCTTCCCGTGGTGCAGCGCGGCCGCGGCCCCGCCGCGCCGCCATGTTGTCGGAGTGAGCGGCCGGGGAGAGGCAGCGGCGAGCGGCCGGGGGGGGCCCGGCATCCGTCTGCATCCGAGCGCTCCGCCCGTGAGTACCGGCCCGGGGCCGGCCCCGCCGCGCCGCGGACCCCCGCGGACCCGCCGGTGGGCGCATATTGGCGGGGGGCGCGGGAGGAGAGGCCCCAGGCCGCCCCGAAGGCGAGCGGCGGCGGGGGCGCTGCGCCGGCGCTCCCGCCCGGCTCCCTGTCGGGGCCGCGGCCTGGGCCCATTGTTAGCGGGGAGGGGGCGCGGGGGGATCCCCGGGCTCCGAGCGCGGCCCCGCGGGCGCTCCGGTAACGGGGACGGGGGTTATTGTTGGGGGGCGCGGGCGCATCGCAGCCTTCAGCCGCCTTGCCCCGGGCCCGGCCCGCCGGGGGCTGCCCCTCGGTCTGTGGGGCTCCCCCTTCTCCTGGGGAGGGTCTCCCCTTTCTCCTGGACGGGTTTGATCCCGGGGGGGCTCCCTCTGGGCCCGGGCCTTCAATCCCGGGGGGCTTTGTCGCTCCGGCCGAGGCCCCGCTTTGTTGCCCCGAGGGCTCCGGGGGGTGGTTGGGTTCTGTCCCCCCCCGGGGTTGGGGGGTTTCGGCAGCTCTGGGGGGTCCCTGGAAGAGGAGAGGGTCGGGGCTGGCAGCGGGAGGGAGGGAAAAAGCAGACAATCCTTTCCGATGTGCTGGGTGACCCTGGGGGTTTTGTGTTTGTGTGGGGGTTTTCTCCCCCCTTGTTTTTATCTCGTGCTCACTTAACGACAGGCTCGGCCCTTGTGAGCTGCAAAGTTGGAATTTTAAGAGCCTCTCGGCCCAACCTGAGAAATGCTCTGATTTTTTTGTTGTTGTTGTTGTTATTGTTGTTGTTTGCTTTGGTCAATGTTTAATAACTTTGTTCGGAGCAGAGATTTTATTAGGCAGATCATGAGTGAGGAATTTCCTTTATCAAGAGGGATGGTGGTGGGGGAAAGGGGGACCGTGGGTCCTTTTGGATTCCAGTGCTGGTTTTGGGAATCCGATGGGTCAGGAATTCAGTGCTGCGGCTCCCCAGGTTTTCAGGAAAACACAGGGATAACGCTAAAAGTTCTGCTAGGCCACAGAGCTCTCAAACAATGGCTCTGCTTTCATTTCCAGTGGAACTTTCCAAAAAAAACCCACCCAACCCAAACTCCTCCGCTTTGGGGTTGAACTTTTTTGAAACGGGCGTTTTACACCGTGTAAATTTTGTAATAATCTGTGATTTGAGCGTAATACGGAACCAGAGCCGGGAGGATTTGGCTGTGGAGCCTGGCTCTGTGTGGATTAAAGCTCCTTTATTCAGCGTTGTCACCACCGGTACTTCAAACTCGCAGGGAGATTCCTCCCAAAGTTTTTTGTTGTGTTCTGCCTGCGGTGACACCACGGAGCAGCTCATTTCCCCACCGTGTTTTCATCCAGGGAAAAGCAGAGCTGCCTGCCCTGAGCGCGGTGGAGCAGCGTGGAAGCCTTTGTTTGCAAACCCGGGGTTTCACCTGGGAAAAGTTGATCCTCTGTGTTCAGGAGGAGTTTGGGAATGCAGGAGGCTCTGGAGGCCCCGAGCAGCTGCGGCTTTGCAGTGCCTGTGTAGGTGACTGCCCGTGTTCGCGGCGCTCCGGGAGCTTTGAATGACAGGATTCAGCTGTCCCGCTGCTGCCTCGATCGCGGCATTCCCATAAAAACACGGCTTGGAACTAAACTTGAACTACCCACAATGCTCCCTTCCCCTTTGCTCCCTTGCAAAATGTCGCCTTTGCCAAGTTTTCCGCTCGTGTTTGGAGCAGCCGGAGAGGAAGCGCCTGGGAGCAGCCTCTCCTTAATCCATTGACTGAGATTTTCTGGACCCTCCTGATTTTTAAGATAACACCTTTACTAACTCAGAAATTAATTAGTGTCTGCAGCCTTTTGAAGGAGCAAAGACTGTGGCAGTGCGACTTTGTACCTTGTTTCTCTCTGGAAATGGGCTTGTCACAATCTATAGATACTGGAAATTTTTTGGTGGGGATTCATAGTATCTTCCTTTGTTTGTTTTTGTTTTTACAGTCTGCCCTGAGATAACTTGTAACTTCCTTTCAAGTGGCCGCTCAGATTTCATTGCTGCAGCTAATACACACCTCAGTTTGATGATAAATGAATTTATTACCATTAATTACTTAATTTTTTTTCCTTTTTGCATGGAGGAGCTTGAGTGTTTCATGTGATGTTACTGATGGATTTTGATATTGTTTGCTAAAGGGAAATTAAGAGGAAAATGCCATTAAAGTGAATTGTAGTCTCAGAATCAGTCAAGATTTAGTCATATCGTGTTTTCAGTGTTTTTTCAAGGATGTGGGGAAGGTGGTGATTTCCAGACTCTTTGAAAGCTGGAGGAGTGAGTCCTGTTGGATGTCCCTGGTATTTAAGTTGTGAGTGTGTAGAAAGCCCCGCAGAGTGGCCCCGGGGGCTGTGTGTGTGCAGCAGGGAATTATGTTGGAGGTGCAATTCAAACAGCCTGATCTCTGCAGATTTCAGGGTCATTTTCCTCTCAGTATTAACCCCATGCTGGACTCGTGGGGCAAACCTGACAAAGTTTGATCAAAGATAGGACTCAGATTTTTTATTTTGGTCTCCCCACCGTTAGTGAATTGTTCTTGGAAGTTGTTTGTAGTAGAGTGTTGTTCAGGGCTACTACGAGGAGCAGGGAGGGAACAGAGCTGCCTTTCAGGCCCTCAGAGCCGCTGGCAGGAGCAGGGCCAAGCTCTGCAGCCACCAAGGTACAGCAGTGAAACGTCCTGGGGCTGCTCTGCCAGGAGCTTCTCGGGGTTCCACCACCCCAGTTTCATCCTCAGGACTCTCTGTGGGGCTGCATTTAGGTACCTGAAGTAATAAACTGTTGATCTTTTTAATGAAGATTAATTCAGACTATCCTGTGCCTTTAAAAATGAATTTGGCTTGTTGTGTGAGCGCTACATAATGGGAGGGGAAACACTTTGCTGTTCACACCTGTAGTGTCTCTATTGCTGATAGTCCTGCCTTAAAACAACAAACAAACTTCTGTGGTTTTGTGCTGCTGGAATGTTATCAAAATATTTGGGGAATAGGAAGTTAGTGAGTTGCTGTCAGCTTAATGTGCAGGTTTTCCTCCCGCTCACAGATCATTTGGATGCATGCAAAACATATGGGGTATTTCATTTATTGGGGTATTTTATTGGGGCAGTCAGTGCTCTGGCTGCTGAAAATGTGTTGGAGTTGTCCAAATTTCACCTGGTGCCATCCGCAGCAGGACCAACAGTGCTGGCTGTGCCTGCTCTGGAAAGTTCTGCTGAGATCCCAGGTTTGCTGTTCTTTCTCCAGGGAATTCCATAAAGCGTGTCCATGGGTTTTCCTGCCTCCTGAGCGCAGCTCCTGAGTTAGCAGGGAGGGCACACGCTGTGTTTGGGCTCCATGAACTGTACGAGCAGAAATCCAGGATTTTAAGTTCACATTGAAAAACAAAAACCAAAACCAAACCAAACTGTTGCTTTGCTGCTTTGCGTGACTGAGGGAATACTGTTGGATACAGTGGGATACAGGGGGCCTTGAGTGTTATATGGATGGGGGACCAGGCCCCTTTTGCACACAGCAGGTTCTGGTGTCACTGCCTTCCATGAGTTTTTGGGGGGCTTTTTCCCAGCAATTTTCCAGTCAGTGTGTTGTCCCTGGCAGAAGTTGCCATTGTGCTGCTGCTTCATGGGCATCCTGTACATCCTGCTAAGCCCGTGCAGCACAGAAAGTGGGATCGCTGCGGGTTTTCGGTGGGATCCCTGTGGGTTTTCGGTGGGATCCCTGTGGGTTTTTGGTGGGATCCCTGCGGGGTTTTCGGTGGGATCCCTGCGGGTTTTCGGTGGGATCGCTGCGGGTTTTCGGTGGGATCCCTGCGGGTTTTCGGTGGGATCCCTGCGGGTTTTCGGTGGGATCCCTGCGGGTTTTCGGTGGGATCCCTGTGCCTTTTCGGTGGGATCCCTGTGCCTTTTCGGTGGGATCCCTGCGGGGTTTTCGGTGGGATCCCTGCCTTTTCGGTGGGATCCCTGCGGGTTTTCGGTGGGATCCCTGTGCATTTTCAGTGGGATCCCTGTGTATTTTCAGTGCTGTTCTAGCTGCTAGGTTCACAGAGTGAGTGAGTGAGTGTTGGAGGAGTCACTTTTGCCACAGCAGTGTTCCCCTGCCAGTCACAAGATGGGTGTGTTATTTAACGCTCCGAGCTGCAGCTGGGAGGATTTCATGTCTCTTTCCCTTCTCTTTCCCCCATGTCCCCCTGCAGGTGCTGGTGGAATGAGCGTAGCGTGCGTTTTGAAGAGAAAAGCAGTTCTGTGGCAGGACTCGTTCAGCCCCCACCTGAAGCAGCACGCTCAAGACACAGCCAACCCCACCATGCCTGTGGTACTGACATCTGGCACAGGCTCGCAGGCTCAGCCACAGCCAGCTGCAAACCAGGCCCTTGCAGCAGGGACACACTCCAGCCCCGTGCCCGGATCCATAGGAGTGGCGGGGCGCTCCCAGGACGACGCCATGGTGGATTATTTCTTCCAGAGGCAGCACGGGGAGCAGCTCGGGGGAGGAGGCAGCGGTGGCGGCGGCTACAACAACAGCAAGCACCGCTGGCCCACCGGGGACAACATCCATGCAGAGCATCAGGTAGAAAACCACTCCCAGCTTTCCCAACTCAGCCCTGCAGCCTTCTCAGAGATGCTTTTCATGGTGCTCTTCTAAAGCTGGAGCTGCTTCTGGTGGAGTGGCCACAGTGGTGCTGTTTGTTTTGTCTCTTCAGGGTGGCGGTGCCCTGGTAGCTCCGAGTTGAAAGGTTTCTGCTCTTGAGGGTGTTGAAATCCCAAATCCCAATCCACTCTCTGTCACAGTCGAATGCATGTTTACAAAATTCATCACTCCCTTTATTGATTTTTTTTTTTTCTGATGTGTGAACCAGCATAGCCGTGACTGCTGCTGCTGCTGCTTTCAAATCTGTTGCTGTAGTTAAATAATTCTTATGTAATGGTATTACAAAACTGCCAATGCATGTAGGTTGGGCTTTTACCATTCCCAATATTGGAAAACACAGGACTGGAAGTTGCTGGTGGTATGTTTGGCTGGGTTTCTTTGCTTTGGGCTTGGGTTTTATGGTTATCGTGTACAGGGGGTGGTGGTGATGATGTGTGTGGCTGAACTGAGAAGAGCAGCCTTAAGAGTGTCACTAAGCAGTGGTTTTAGAACTTCTTAGAGCCACTCTAGAGGGGTGGTGGGCCAGGCTGTGTGCTAGTGGTGTTTACTAGAAGTCTTTTCAGCAGTTGCATTGTCACTCGTGCTGCAGTTAAATGAGTGGCTGACTCACTCCACTCTGTCTGTGACCTGTAGCTCACTCATCAAAGACACACGAGTGCTTCCTCTCCGAGGCAGCAGAACCCAAGTGTAAGCACATTTTAGAGCAGAATGATCCCCACAAATATTGCCAGGGCAGCAGTCACAAAGCTTTTGCAACCTTTGTGAACATCTCCTGCCTCCAGTTTCTGGAATCAAAGCGGCCAAGCCCTGGCTCCTCTGCCGTGCCTCCCCAGGGGATGTGTTGCCAACCAGAGCATTTAAAAGCAAACATTGCAGGGAATTTTGCTGTACATCAACAAAGAAATGAACCTAAGTGCCATGTTAATTTGTTCTGGAAGAAAAGTCACATCAAATACTGCAATATGAGCTAAAGAGCTAGAAAAATATTGTTTTTTTCCTTACGGAGAAATGTAGTATTTAGGTATCAATTCAGAAGAAATAATTTCATTGAAACAGATGTAAGTTTTCTGTTTATTATCCAAGTTTTCAGTCCCTAACTGTAAAACTCGCTTCAAGAGACATCAGTGCCAGAGATCTTAATGTTTTAAGTTCTGAAAGAAACCATAAGCAAGAATTTCTTCCTGCAGACTTGTAGGATTTTCAAGTCAAAGCTGCCGTGGAGTCTTGGGGTGGAGATGCCTGGGCAGGGCCTGCTATTGTTTGGGCATTTTGTGGCAAGATGACTTCATGAATTAAAATGATGTCATAAATTCTCAATCTTCTTTTCCTTCAGCTCACACTTTCATCCTCCTTTTACTGCAAATCCTGAAAGCAAAGACAACAAAACTCTCTGGAGATAAGGGGGTGGGGACAGGGCACTCCAAGCTCGCGGTCATTAAAAACTCTGCTGGTATTTGAACTTTTATTTATTTAATAATGGAAAGACTTAAACTTTCACTTAAACAAAAGAATCCTGCCTGTTCCAGAGGCTTGTCCTGTTGTCAGCAGAAGTGTTGCTCAGCTTGATTTTCTTCAGTAACTTGTGGAATGAAATGATCCTAATAAATAAACCACTTAATGAAAGGAAAGCTCATTAACTTCTGCTCGTTTAAATGAACTTTTCAAATCCAGTTCCTGTGGTGAGAGTGGACAGTGGTGAGAAGGTTGTGTGGACAGATCACTCCTGCAGGATGGAGCTCACAGATGATTCTGTGTGATGCTCTCAGTTTCCCCTGTGAGTTCTGTGAGCTGAGGCTCAGGAAATACCCACCAAGCCAGAATTAACGTTGGGGTTTTTATCTGTTCTGCTTCCTGCTGCTTTTGCACTCTGATAATGGGATACAGCCATAGTTCCAATGTTTTGGCATTCGTTGCTCATCTCCAAACCAATCTTTGTGTCTGGTTTCTTCCAGCTCAGCTCTGAGGTGGGGCACTAGCCCTGTTCTCCTCAGTCTTGTTTGATACTGGGTGCTCCAGTGGTTGATGGGCACTATTATCAGAGTTTGGTGCTCCATCCCTCTTTTTCCGTAGTTCTCTGCTTGCCTCAGGGTTTTACTCCTGGGAAGCAGAATGCAGGATATGTGTAATCCTAGCACTGCCATTCTTCTTGACTTCTTGGCCACCTCCACATCTGCTGCTTAAATTATAAATTCCTTGGAGCAAGGACTAATCTTATGCATGCAAAATGATTTAATTCACTTTGGGTTTAGCTGGGGCAGAATTGAATTTGGCCTGCAAGAAGAGAAGTGGAAGGAAGTGCTGGGACATGCAGGGAGGTAGGGAGTCATTAGGAATGTCTCCTGACTCCCAGTTTCTTATGGATGCACTTTTATTACTGTACTTTTCAATTTTCAACTTTCAGAGATGGTTCAATCAGGGCCCAGCCTTGAAGACTGGTTGGGAAACTCAGTAGCAAAAAGATAATGGGAAGTCAGAAAAAAAAATAATTATAGGCTAATATAGGTTAATGTCTGCCTAGAGCTTGGGAGGTCGTAATTAAAGGTAGGAGGATTTTAATTGTTGAATCCCAGATTCTTTTTGTTGCATGTGTAGACAGATGTGTGTCTGTTGGTGATAACACTGCAGTGGCTTTTACCAAATGATGACATTTCATGGTGGTATCAAACAGCTCAGAGTGCTCTGAGTCACACCTGAGCTGCAGTATCCTGATTTTCCATGGTTTCATTGTGCTGTTCCTCCTGGTCACTGTCCCTCCTGGCAGCTCTGGGAATTGGGCTGAGAGTGGCTTTAGCAGGGATGGCTCAAGGAGAAGTTCCTCCCAAGGCAGGGAGGAGAGGAGCTCCTTCCTGGTGGTGTCCTCTCCTTGGGAGCAGCAGGAAAGTGCTGTGTCTGTGTTTTGCTTAGAAACTTTCTTTTCCTGTTGCATTTTCCCCTTCTCCTCTGGAAGGTGTGTTTGGGGCCAGGTTTTTGTATAAAATAAAACAATTAAAGATGCCCCTGTCATTTCACAAATTTAGGTGTCAAAGCTTCACCATCCACACAAAAAACTTGTGCTCACAAGGTTTTCTTTGTCCCTGCAGACACTGAAGTGATGCTGGAATCAGACTTTTGATTTCCTAACTTGGTCTCAGATCTCCTGAGCAAAATCCCAGCTGTTTGCAGCTCCAAATCCTTAATCACCAAACTTCCAGGGAAGACACTTAACTGCAAATTTTTCTCTTTTTATCCACCAAAAGCAGCAGGATGAGGCTGAGTGTCAGAGTCCCCGGTAATTGTAAGATTGGAGTGAGCAGGTTTGGGCTGTCTGATGCCTGGTTGGTGTTGGGCAGAGCATTACCCTGGCTGCAGGAGAATGTTTGTGTGCTGTTTATCCTGCAAAACCACGGGCAGGGATCAGGACATCACGTAGGGAGGGCACAGGATGGCTCCAGGTGAGGAATGGCCTGGGTTGGATCTGCCTTGCTTATGAAAGGTTGCACAGATCTCCTCACAAACCCAAACAGCCTCTGCTGCTCCTGGGGACAGGGAAAAAACACTCGGAATATTCAGCTGGGACAAGTTATCAACACTGAGCAGGTTTTTAGGAAAATTGGCTGGGTTTTCTTGGCTGGGGTCTCCTGTGGCTGGTGTGTGTGTGTGCCTGAACTGGAGTGAAGGCAGAGTTCTGTGGTGGTGTCCCTCTGGAATTGCAGTCACTGGATGTGCTTAGGCTGTCGGAATTGTGCTCGGGTAGTGTGGGAGTTGCTTGGTAGAAGCAAATGATTTTAGGCATTTGCTTTCTCTCAGAGCATGTTTAATTAATAATTGGAGACAATAGAACTCTGCAGGGATGGTCTTGTTGAATGTGGGGAATTTTTCACATGGAGTTGGTGAGGAATACTCAGCACAACAGGGCTGGGACTGGGAATTCTGCTCGGTTTTGCCTTTTGGCAGCGTGACCATGCGAGTTGTTCACTGGGAGCTGGATTCAAGCAGAGACAGGAGGTAATTCTGCTAATTCTGCCCTCGTGGGGCACAGCTCCTCCAGCCAGGCTGCTTCCTGCCCTGGGAGCAGCTGGATCTGAGCACGTTTGACAATGCTGGGTGCTGCTGGCAGGCACCGTGGCAGGAGCTTGTCTGAAAGTTGTGGCAAGAGCCTCTGAAAAGGTCCTGGAAGCAAAGGCAGCCCTGGTGTTTGTTCTTCCAAAGAGAAGTCCTGGCTAAGTGATGCTTAACTCCTTAGGACAGAGATTTTGCACCATCCCTGGAAGTGTCCAAGGCCAGGTTGGAGCAACCTGGGACAGTGGAAGTGTCCCTGCCCATGGCAGGGGTGGAATGAGCTGGGATTTGGGGTCTCTTCCAATCCAAACATTCCGTGATTTCTGAGGTGCTCCAAATAATCGGATGTGTTGTCTGTGCTGGGGTTGAAGGCATGAAGTGAGTCCCTTGTCACACAAACCATGTGGCAGCACCTGTGGCTCAGCTCTTGAAGGTGCTTTCTGGCCTCTGTTTGATTAAACCTGTTGAGTTTTCATGGGAACTTCCTTGTGTCCCAGTGAACTGCTCAGGGCTTTCCCTTCCCTGACACTGAAAGGGCTGTGCTAATTTGATACCCAGGTAATTTGAAGCATAATTCCTTGCTGAAATGAAATGTCTGGTTTGGCTGATCTGTTCCACAGAGATTTCTCCAGAGTGGAGGGGTGGTTTGGGAGGGGAACTGGAACTGAATTTAATTTGGTTTTCTGCTTTGTGTTGCTCCCTGAGAATTTCTCCTGAGGTAGAAGGGGCACGAGTAGATTGGCTTCGTTGGATATTTCAGGTTGGAAAATCCTTGTGATATACAGGGGAGAGAAAGCACTCTGAAACATTCAGAAAGATACTCTGAGACTCTGCTTCTTCCAAATCCATGGATTTTACTGTTCCTGGTGGGCAGCTGCAGATAAGATTGTCCAGTTGGGATTGCCCGAGTGGCCGGGTGTGCTGTGTTGGGATTTCTTCGTGGTTATTGCTGTTCTACTCTGCTTCCTTGTCATGGTGCTCACTCAGGGGGAGCAAAAACACTTTCCCATCACTGAATTTACAAATTCAGCGCTTCCAGAAGACTTCAGGTATTTCAGTGGATATCTTGTATGAGTGTGCTTTGAAAAGAGGTTTATTACAGAACTCGTCCTGCTTGTTTTGTCCTCCCCTCTCCCCAACTTTGCTCTCCCCTTAGCAGCTCATTTGTGGTTTGTAGAGTTGCTGTGACCTCCTTGTGCTTGTGCAGAGCAGGTTGTGATCCTGGGAGCATTTTTGCAAATGGGTGAAGCTTTACAGTGGATCTGAGCCCACAGTCCCTCCCCAGCCACCCCAATCCATCCCCAGTCGCCTGTTCCTCATGAACTGCCACAAATTCCAGCTGCTGATCAGAAATCTCCTCGATGAAGAGCTGTTGCAGAGCATTGTCTCTGGCCTGCCTGGATCAGAGAACTCCCTCTCAGGTGTATCAGGGATGATTTCCAGGCTGTTTTCCCTGAGTGCTGATGTCAGGCTGAACAAGTGCTCCTTTGTGCTGCTGCCATGTGATGCTGCTCCCTCCTGGCAAGGAGCTGCTCTCAGCTCTCCTGTTACTCCTGCCTTTGTTAGGGATAACTTCTGTTCCAGGGCAGTTGTTTTTATTGGGAACATCTGGCTTTGGTTCTTACCCTGTTCAGACTTTTCATTCTGAGGTGAAACTCGACTGTTGCTAAACCCTCAGTGAGTCCCTGTCAGGGTGGCGTGAGGCCACTCTCATCTCTTCTGGCAGAGGTGCCTTGGCACTGCAGTTAAACACTGCTGCATCCCTTCTCCACATCTTTCTCCCTCTGAATTTAAGCTTGGGAAGGTCAGAGCAGGGCTGGGAGTAAAAGGAAAAGCCCCCAAGGTCGGATCTTGCACAGACCCATGGTTCCAGGCACACACCTGGGGTGGAGAAGATGGTTTTCCCAAGGGATTGCCAGCTCCAGCAGGACAAAACTAAGGTGGTTTCTTCACTGATCCCTAATTTTTGAATCCTGCACCCCAACATGTGCCTGAGACATGGCAGGGTAACCTAAATTCCACATTAATGAAGCGCTTCCCTGGGTGGATAAAATGGGAGGAAAGACATAATTAGCTAAGGAAGGAGAGCCCCTCTGCAAGGCTGCCTTTGCTGCAGTTATTTCTGTCCCCTGAATCATTAATCAGCCTGGCCCCATGCCAGAGAAGGCATTAGCCAATCTGCAATTTCAATGGCTTTTTGCTTCCAGTGCTAATGGTAGTAGGTTCTAACCATGAATCCTTTACTACAGAAATAGTAGTTAAACCACCTAATCCTGCCTAATACTTGGGACTCCACATTCTTTCTTTCCCACTATTGTTATGGGAGAAGGCTCAAAATAGGGCAGTAATCAGTTGATGGAACAAGGTATTTTAACCCTGGCTCTGGTTGTCAGTGCAAACCTGTTGTGGAGTGTGTGATGCTTTCCTTGCTGTCAGCTGGGGAATGCATTTCCCCTCTCCTGGATGCTATAAATTGTCTGACTGCACTCAGATCTGGCTTTTTTTTGAAATAACCTCCTGTGTGAGCTGTTCAAACTCAAGCAGCCTCCCCCAGCTGAAGGAGGATTTGTTTCCATCTGAAATTTGTAAACCTTTAGTTCATTTAAAGAGCTTTAACAATTGTGGGTATAGAAATCAAAGTATTCAGCTGTAGCTTTTGGTTTTCTCCTCTCCATTCTAAGGATGATTCTTGGTTTTGATGATTTGTGTTCTTCCTGTCACAATTCTGGTGTTCCTGTAGTAATGTAGTAATGTTATTTTTTTTTTCTTTTTTTTTGAGGGATGTTTTACAAGAGAAGTGTTTGGTTGGAGGTGTGTTTTTTTCTTGGTTTTTTTTTAATTTTAAATTGAGCAAGACTTAAAATATAGAGGCCAATTACATTCACACTTGCAGAGTGCACAGGAGTTAAAAATAAATATCCAAGGAATAATCACATTCTGGAGGTGCTCTGGGTAAGCACCTGGCATGTACAAATAGGGAGAACTTGGGATCTCATCTTGTTTTCTCACAAACAAAACAAATGGTGTTGGATCTTCCAGCTTGGAAAGAGATTGGAGCAGCCTGGGACAGTGGGAGGAGTCCCTGCCCGGGGCAGGGGGGGAATGAGATGGGCTTTAAGGTCCTTTCCAGCCCAAATCAGTCTGGAATTCTGGGATCTTAGAGCTGAGAAATCAGGACATTTGTCTCTGCAGGGAAATGTAACAATGATGCAATTTCCTAAATTTCTCTGCTGGGCTGGAGGAGCAAAACAAGAGAAGTCCCCCAGCAAAGCTGAAATCCTGGGAGGCTCCTCAGGCCCTCCAGGAGCTCAGCCAGCAGCAGGAGAGTCCTTGCCACGATTTGTGGTGCCAGCAGCCATCCCTTGCCATGCCAGGGTGGCAGAGAGGAGCTGAGCCCAGAATTCCTTGGGCAAGTATCTGTGGGATTCCCTGGAGTTGGTTTGCAGGGCTGAGGGCAGCACTGGCTCCTGTAATTTAGGGCAGATCAAAGGAATATTGAAATGATCCATTTGCATCTTCCAGCTTCAGGAGTTCCTGGCTTTGCAGGGCCCATCCTGGGAGCAGATCCCTCCTGGCCAGGAGGAGAACTGGGGAGAACAGATGTTCCAGTTGAGGGAGGGAAGGTGGATCCTGGGCTGAGGAAGGGCTGGGAAAAGGGAATGGGGCCAGGTGAGGAGCAGGGGGTGGGAATGGGAACCTGCAGGGCTGGGGCTGGCAGAGGTTTGCTTTGGTTCCTCTCTAAGAGCATTGGCTCAATAGAAACAGATCATTTAAACCCTCTTCAAAGTGCTGCCTCCAGTAAATACAGGTATTTGATCTATTTAATGTTCAGTAGTAAAATAAAAAATCATAAATCTGGCTTCACAGTGCACTTCTAGAAATGGTTTAGATCATCACTGGAATATTTCTTAGCTCAAATATTTCTTAGCAAATATTTTTAGTTTCTTTTTCTCCAAAGAAATTTCTAATTAGTTTTCTGGGGTTTTTTTTCCCTCCTGTATGCCAGATTGTTTTATTTCTTTGTTTAATTCCACTTGCCTTCTGCTTCCTGAGAAACATTTCTTGGATAAGGAGAAAGAAAAAGAATCCTTTGGGGTTGAGAGTGAAATTTAGCCTTGGATAGTTTGGCTGCCTGTCTGCTCAGGTGAATGTAAATTCTGCATAAATGAGGATTCCTTAATATCTAAAAACCTGGTGTACAGTCCCCTGGGATACCTGAAATGTGATACAGCCCTGCACTTGGAATTTATATGTAAAGGTCATTTTAGCAACCATATTTGCTTAATATAAGGTGCAGTATTAACACAGACTGTTGACATTAATATTTACCCAAAATTACAATTCACATGCTTTGCTGGTCGCTCTCAGGGCGTGAAAACCCCCCTTGGATTATTCTAGAATAAAAAATACAGTCCTGGAAATCTGCAAGGTAAATTCCCTGTTGTTTTCATGCTAATTTGTTGGGTCTTCAGCTCAGTGGTTAGTAATCAGAAGGACAGTTTGGGGCCCTGGCTGCTGTTGATTGACCTGAGTGCAGGATCCCTTTTGACAAGTGCCATTCCCCGGGGCCTGGGCTTGCTGGGCTCCAACGAGCTGGAGTTTGCAGCACCAGCAGTGCCCTGGATCCTGGCAGGAGCTGGGCTCTGGGGCTGCTGCAGGTTTGGGATCCTGGCATTCTGTGCTTTCATGGAATCTCAGGTGGTTCGGTTCAGAAGGAACCTTGAAGCTCATTCCACCCCAGCCCTGCCATGGCAGGGACCCCTCCCCGTGTGCCAGGGACCCCTCCCCGTGTGCCAGGGACCCCTCCCCGTGTGCCAGGGACCCCTCCCACTGTGCCAGGTGCTCCCAGCCCCAGTGTCCAGCCTGGCCTTGGGCACTGCCAGGGATCCAGGGGCAGCCCCAGCTGCTCTGGCAATTCCAGCCCAGCCCCTCCCCACCCTGCCAGGGAACAATTCCCAATTGCCAAGATCCCATCCAGCCCTGCCCTCTGGCACTGGCAGCCATTCCCTGGCTCCTGTCCCTCCATCCTTGTCCCCAGTCCCTCTGCAGCTCTCCTGGAGCCCCTTCAGGCCCTGCAGGGGCTCTCAGCTCTCCCTGGAGCCTTCTCCTCTCCAGGGCAGCACCCCCAGCTCTCCCAGCCTGGCTCCAGAGGGGCTCCAGCCCTGGAAGATCTTTATGACCCTTTTGCTGTGTTGCAGTTTTTTACCCCAGGGGACACTGGGGCCTGTTTGGGGTGCAGTGTTGGAGCTGGAGCAGGAGGGCTCAGTCCCAGTCCCTGTGTGTGGGTTGTTCCTCCACTCACTCTCCAGGGTGATCCAGAGCCGTGGGTCTTTGGTGATGTCTGTGATGAGCATCTGAGTCTTTGCTCTTCTGCATGAGATAACTTGGAGAACTTATATCTGTGGCAGGCTGTGTTTAAGGGGCTTGGAGACAGGGAAAAGTGTCTGCCTGGCTTGGTGGGGTGCTGGGTGAGCAGCAGGTCCCAGCACACAGAACATCCCCACCTGCTGGAATTGTGCTTTGTGTCTGTCTGGTACAGCTCCGTCCATTCAGAATGTTCCAGACACAGACAAGGGCTGGTGTCTGGGTAGCTTTGGGACAAGGAAAACATTTGCTTCTGAATTGTTGTCACTGAGTTTTGCGATGCTGAGGCTGTCTAATCTTATTTAAAAGGAAAGAAAGTGCAGTTGTCCTGTGTGAGGTGTCTGCCTGACATGAGTGAGCTGCTTGAGGGGCTGGAAAATCCCTGTGAACTGTTTGGTTCAGAGCTGCTGAGAGGCTCCTCTGCAGTGTGTGAGGTGTGAAGTGGCCATTGACCACGGGAGAAATGGGTTTGGGCTGTTGCTGTGTGCAATACAGGAGAGCTGAAAGCATTCCATGTTTGTGTCCTCCTGGAGTAGGATTGGGTGGCTGCTCTTGGGGTTGTGAAAGGCCCCTGGAGCACCAGTTGGAGGCCAGGGGGGTTGGGAGCATCAGCAGGGTGAAATGCAGGGTCCTGCCTGTGGGTCACTGCAACCCCCAGCAGCTCCAGGCTGGGAAAGGCCCTGGGGGTGCTGGTGGCAGTCTGAACATGGACCCAGGTGTGCCCAGATCTGCCAGAGGCCACTGCCACCTGGGTGTGTCAGCAGCAGTGTGACCAGCAGGAGCAGGGCAGTGACTGTCCCTGTGCTGCCACTGCTGGGGCACCTCGTGACCGGAGAGAGACACTGAGGGGCTGGAGATTGTCCAGGGCAGGGAACAGAGCTGGGAAGGGGCTGGAGCCCCAGGAGGGGCTGAGGGAGCTGGGAAGGGACTGGAGAGTTCCTGAGGGAGCTGGGAAGGGGCTCAGCCTGGAGCAAAGGAGGCTCAGGGGGCCCTTGTGGCTCTGCACAGCTCCTGCCAGGAGGGGACAGCCGGGGGGGTCGGGCTGTGCTCCAGGGAACAGGGACAGGAGCAGAGGGAACGGCCTCAGGCTGGGCCAGGGCAGGCTCAGGGTGGGCACAGCAGGAATTTCCCCATGGAAAGGGGGCTCAGGCCTTGGCACTGCCCAGGGAGGGTTGGAGTGCCCATCCCTGGGGGTGTCCCAGGAAGGGCTCAGGTGGTGGCCCTCGGTGCTCTGGGCTGGGAACAGGGTGGACATTGGGCACAGCTGGGACTTGATGTCCTTGGAGACCTCAGTGATTTGGGAGAATGAATGAGGTTTGGAGCTCTGACAGAGAGGAATTTGCAGTGAGGAATCCAGCTGTGCCTCAAGGATGTGAATGAGGAATCCAGCTGTGTCTGTTGGGTGTGCAGTGGGAATCCAGCTGTGTCTGTTGGGTGTGCAGTGGGAATCCAGCTGTGTCTGGGTGTGCAGTGGGAATCCAGCTGTGTCTGTTGGGTGTGCAGTGGGAATCCAGCTGTGTCTGGGTGTGCAGTGGGAATCCAGCTGTGTCTGGTGGGTGTGCAGTGAGGAATCCAGCTGTGTCTGGGTGTGCTGTGGGAATCCAGCTGTGTCTGTTGGGTGTGCAGTGGGAATCCAGCTGTGTCTGGTGGGTGTGCAGTGAGGAATCCAGCTGTGTCTGGTGGGTGTGCAGTGAGGAATCCAGCTGTGTCTGTTGGGTGTGCAGTGGGAATCCAGCTGTGTCTGGTGGGTGTGCAGTGGGAATCCAGCTGTGTCTGGTGGGTGTGCAGTGGGAATCCAGCTGTGTCTTGCTTTGCCCTGTGTTTCAGGGGCTGAATTCCCCCCAGCCTGGAGGGGTGCAGGGATCCTGTGGTTTTGCTCCAGTTCCTCAGCGTGGCTGGTGCTGAATCTCACTTTGGGATGTGTGTGCTCCCACCGGGCAGGCAGGGAATGATTTCTGAGTCAGTGGAGTGGCTGGAGCTGGAGTGTGTTACAGTGACACACATTCCTGTATTAGTGTGTGGAAATTGTTCTTCTTGAATGAGATTTACATAACTCCTGAGTGCATGCACACCTTCATGGCGAGGGGAGGGATGTTCTTGTGCAGTGAACTCGTTCAGAACATGGTGCTCGTGTCCAGAACCTTCGTGTTGTGAAGTGGGGTTCCACGGTGTGTGTGAGCAGAAGGAAGGAGTTCTCTCATCCTCAGGGAGGCAGCAGCTGGCTCCTGTGAGGATGTGCACTCTGCACCCCTTCCCAGAGGCACAGCCTGCCTGGGGCAGGGGCAGGGGCAGCCTTGGGGTGCTGCTGGCTGACAGCAGCGGGAGTCACGTTTGCTTGGATCACTTCCCAAGGGAGTGGGACTCCAGCTGCCCTCTCCTTGTGTGATTCCTGAAGTTTGTGGAGCTCACCTCTCCCTCCCAGGCTCCCTCCAGGTGTCAGAGCATCGCTCCCTCGTGCAGCCGATTGATCCTGGCGTTGTCTTCTGGATTTCTTACAAATCTCTGCTTCAGTGGGGAGCCACATTTTCTGCTAATCAAATCTCATCATTGTCAGTGCTCATCTGGAGAGAAGTTCTGTCTCTGTGGACCTCCTTGTTTGTGGTGTTGACAGCACCCTGGCTCTGCTCTGTGCTCCTCAGAGCTCAGGATCAGTAACAAGAACAGATCCTGATGAGGTGGAAGATCAGCTCTATTGTTTAATGGCCATTCCAGAGGAATCCCTGACTTCTGGAATGCAGAAGCGTTGGAAATCATGGCTTTGGCTTTGTGTTCTGCTGTTTCAGACACTT
Source organism: Serinus canaria (assembly GCF_022539315.1). NCBI lineage: Eukaryota > Metazoa > Chordata > Aves > Passeriformes > Fringillidae > Serinus > Serinus canaria. The sequence goes on along the minus strand of NC_066336.1, from coordinate 873,271 downwards.
TTACTTGGTGGAAGGAGCTCTGTGATATTTGTGTGCAATGATGTGAAAATGTGTTGCTGTTTAACATTACACCTGCTGAGAAATGGGAGAAGGATCTTTTGGGTGCAGTCTTTGAAAATCAAATAAATAGATCAAGTGACCAATGAAGGTAAAGAAACTGAGTGAGAGAAAGAGCTTGAGAATTCCTGGGTTTGGACCCTTCGAGCTCAGAGTGGCCAAAATCAGGCACAGAGACCTGATGTAGAAAATGCTTTTATCCATATTTGTTAAGATTCTTGAAAGAGAGATGATAAGGGATGTGAAATATCTGTGAATGAATAATTTCTTAATTTCCTCACATCTGGTAGCTGATAGAGAAGGCAATTTTTATTTTCTGCTTTTCATCATGCCTGGGGTAAGGGATTCTGGGGATGGGGATGGGGACAGCCTGTTCCTCGTGTGGCATTGTCCTGTTGGAGTGTGTCCAGGAGCCACCAAATCAACTGCAGGGCTGGAGCACCTCTGCTGTGAGGAAAGGCTGAGAGAATTGGGATTGTTCAGCCTGGAAAAGAGGAGGTTTGGAGTGATCTCAAATGGAGAAGGGACTAGTGACACAAGTCTGGGGTGACAGGAAGAGATGGCTTCAAACTGGCAGAGAATAGGTTTGAATTGGATATGTGGGAGAAATTATTCCCTGCTAGGGTGGGGAGGGGCTGGGATAGAATTGCCAGAGCAGCTGTGGCTGCCCCTGGAAGTGTCCAAGGCCAGGTTGGACAGGACTTGGAGCAGCCTGGGACAGTGGGAAGTGTCCCTGCCCATGGCAGGAGTGGCACTGGTGGAGCTTTAATGTCCCTTCCTACCCAAACTGTTCCATGTTGACCAAATCAGATAAAAATATCACTTGATATCCTTCTGGGTTTTGCTGGGAATGTAGTGATTGGATCTTTGTAGCAGCTTTGTTTTGGGGAGGCTGCTGGACACCCTCTGAGCAGCCTTGCTAGGACATCACTTCAGCAGCTGTGAGTTCACATCACCTTCTGAATCTCTCTGTGCAACTTTTCCATTCCTCAGGTGTCTGATGGGAATGATAATTGGCTCTCTGCCAGTTTTTGTGGTTTGGCACCTCTGGAGGTTGCAGCACTTTCCATGAGTTCAGCTTGAAGTGCTCCACGGAAGAATTTGGTCCCAGTGACGTTTGTGTGGCTCCAGGCAGCTGAGCTGTGTCAGCTGCAGAGCAGGAATGGAGCTGGCAGGGGAGGAAAACCCATGTGGCTGCAGCTTTGGGAAGGGTTTCACTTGGTCTCCGTGGCCCCTGTGACAAATGTCATGCAAAAGGTGGCAAGGCTGAGGCAGAGCTGCAAATAACTGAGATACAGTAACAAGAGATTTTAAACCTGATTTTTAAACTGGGATTCTGAGTGAGTGACCCCTGAGAATTTGCAAATTATGTGAATATCTATGAAATAATTCACTAATATAGCACTAATCTTTTGCAAAGTATGATGGTCACAGAATAGAAGAATTTAGACTGGAGGGGATTTCTAGATTTTCATAATGTGGTGCTTTCTTCTGTCTGATTCTTAGATGAGATCTATAAAATATATTGTCTTAGTTGAGATCTCCAGAGTATTGTCTTAGTTGAAATCTCCAGAACATTGTCTTAGGTGAGATCTGTAGAATATTATTTTAGAATAGAAATAAAACATAATCCCAAGGTCTCGGTGCTGCAGTCATGGTTAAGGTCAGTGATGGTGGTGTAACATTACAGTGCTGCTCACTGGTGGGCCACGAGCATCAGAACAGTTTTGGGGATTTTTTGTCACCCAGCAGGTATTGCTGAGCTCCTTGCTGGGCCTGGCAGGGCTCAGTGCAGAGCCAGGACTGAAGCCTGTGTGTAAACCTGCAGCACGCTGCAAGGAGCCTGCATCAGTGTGGGCATTACTCATTTAAAAGTGCTTTATAAAGTGCTCCCTGCTGAGCAGAGAGGTGCCTCAGCCCTGCTGGGCTGCAGGGAGGGTGTAAGCACTGAGTAGGAGGGGAGAGGTTGTGCTGCTTGTGCAGGGTGTTTGTGGCTGCTGGGACGCTGGAGAGGGCCAGGGGAGGACAGTCACCTGCTCCAGTCCCTGCACGTGGCTCAGCTGCTGGGCTTTGGCCTCGAGTCCAGAGTTGGGGTTTCTTTTTGAATTTGCTTCCTCCTGTGTGCTCAGCAGCTGAGATTTGGGAATGAGAAGCAGGAGAAGGATTTTCCTGCAGTTTCAACATTTCCAGTCCATGTCAGGTATTGATCCCTGCTCTGGGACAGGGACAGCAGCCAGGGCACGGCTGGGGCTGGGCCAGGACAGCTCAGGCTGGAGATCAGGGCAAGGCTCTTCCCCCAGAGGGTGCTGGCACTGCCCAGGCTGCCCAGGGAATGGGCACGGCCCCGAGGCTGCCAGAGCTCCAGGGATGCCCAGGCTGGGCTTGGTGGGTCCAGGAGCTGGATCAGTGATCCCTGTGGATATTCCAGCTCAGGATGCTCAGGGTGGGGTTGGTTGTTCCAGGAGCTGGATCAGTGATCCCTGTGGATATTCCAGCTCAGGATGCTCAGGGTGGGGTTGGTGGGTCCAGGAGCTGGATCAGAGATCCCTGTGGATATTCCAGCTCAGGATGCCCAGGGTGGGGTTGGTGGGTCCAGGAGCTGGATCAGAGATCCCTGGGGATATTCCAGCTCAGGATGCCCAGGCTGGGCTTGGTGGGTCCAGGAGCTGGATCAGAGATCCCTGTGGATATTCCAGCTCAGGATGCCCAGGCTGGGGTTGGTTGTTCCAGGAGCTGGATCAGTGATCCCTGTGGATATTCCAGCTCAGGATGCTCAGGGTGGGGTTGGTGGGTCCAGGAGCTGGATCAGTGATCCCTGTGGATATTCCAGCTCAGGATGCTCAGGCTGGGGTTGGTGGGTCCAGGAGCTGGATCAGAGATCCCTGTGGATATTCCAGCTCAGGATGCTCAGGGTGGGGTTGGTGGGGGGTCCGTGCAGGGACAGGAGCTGGACTTGGATCATCCTTGTGGATCCATTCTATGCTTCTGTCAATTTATTTATCCAACAATTTCAAGTTTATGCTTTATTTTTCTGCTCTAAATGACTCAGTTTTCATCAAATCAAAGCGTTGTTTTTTTCTCCTTCATGTCAGTGTAACCTGAATGTGAAGTTGCCAGGTTTATACAGGAGATTTTCCTTGATTTCCTCACCTGAAACTGCTGTGAAATATCAGCAGAGCCTTGTGTTAAAGCTTTGTGTGTCTTAAAAGTAATTGCTGGTTGTTCCTTTGCTGTGCATGTAGAAATGTAACACAGAGAAATAAATCTGTGTGTAGTAATACATGTGTGTGTATAATAATGAAAGTATATGAATGTTGTAACTGCTGGGAGTGTTAAAGGTAAGTCATCCTCTGGAGCTCCATAACCTTGTTACAGGCTCTCAGTCTGGAGCAGAAAAATGGCTATAAACTGTGATTATAATAAAAATAGCAGCAAAGAAAAGCATTTCCTCATGGCCTTTTCTCCCCATCTGTGAATAGGTGCGTTCCATGGATGAACTGAATCACGATTTCCAAGCTCTGGCTCTGGAGGGACGGGCTATGGGAGAGGTAAGTGAGAGGCCTGGAGAAAAAATCTGTGTTTTGGGAGGGGGAAGAAATGAAATAGCAGCTTTTCAAGGCTGCTGGGATGAGTGTGATGCTGAGGGCTCTCTGTTCTGCCTGCGAGGTGTGTCTGTGTGTCTGTGTGTGTGAGTGAGTGTGTGGTTGATCCAACTCCAAACCTGCCAGGCCCCAAACCTGCCAGGCTGGAATCCATCTCAGAGGGAGGAACAGTAAAACTTCCACCTGTTGGCTCATGCAGCAGGAGAGAGTGGCTGGACAACAACAGCTCAAAATCCGGCTGGGGACAGGTGTCCCAACCCTTGGAGCAGGTTTATTTTAGGATTCACTGAGCTCAGATCTCTTGTGCTCTGGGGCATTGTCTGCTGCTCTGTTTCCAGTCCTGCCCCCCTTTTTTTGGCTCCTGCAGAGAGGCCAGGGCTGTGTTTAAGGTTTAGAGTAACTGGGCAGGGTGAGCCAGGGCTGCAGGAGGGATAAGAGCAGGGCACAGATAATGGGCCTGCAGCTGGAACTTCACAGACCCCCAGCCAGAGTTAATTTAATCTCTCACAGCAGCAAGGAGGTGGCAGATTCAGGGGGAAATGCCCACTGGTTTTCTTGGAAAAGAGAGAATTTATCTGTTTTTAGAGTGACCTGAAAGAATAGCTTGTTCCTGTAGGTTCCTGGAAGTTGGATGGAAAGACTTCTTTGCCTTGCCTGATTCTTTCTGCCTTTACTGAGTCTCTTGTGGAAGGACAGAGGAGAAAATCGTGTCTGCCAGGAGGATGTTCATGTGTAGCAGCTCAGCTTTTGATGCAAGACTGATGCTTCTCTCAAGCTCAGACCAGTTTATTTCCTCCATTTCCTTCAATCCTGTCTGTTACCCAGTGCATGAGCCAGGTGTAAAAAATAAAAACCCCTGGAACCCTGAAGTGGCTGTTTTGGAGAAAAAGAGCAAACCAGGACTGTGGTGTGGTGGGATTCATAGGGAGGTGCCCTCTCTCAGGTCAAAGACCTCCTTCCTTCCCCTCTTTCTTCCTCCACCCCTGCTTTCCATCCCTGTATTCCTTCTCCCCCTTTCCTTCTCCCCTTCTTTCTTCTGTGGAAAACCATAATCCAGGGCATTTTGATGTGACTTGAGAGGAAAATCAATTTCTTTAGGTTGGATTAATTTACCCCAAGACTATTGACAAAGAGGAGGTGAAAATGATTTTTGAAGGAGCAAACCTGACATTAAAAACCTGCCTGAAGCTGCTGCACAGCAGCTGCTGTGCTCCATGTGCAGCTTGCCTGTGGAATGCTGGGGGTGGGAATGTTCTGAGATGAGTTTGTGACACCTCATTTGGGCAGGAGGTTCATTCCCAGAGAGAGAGAGGCCAGGCTGGCTGAGAGCAGGTTCACAGTGAGCACAGCACTCGATTGCCTGTCAGGACACAAGGTCACAGAGCTGGAATGCCTGGAGGAATTCCTAAAAATGCTGAGTTCTCCCAGCTTTTGGTTTATTTAGGCATTTCTGAGAGGAGCGAGTTTGGGTTTGTGTTTTGGAGCTTTGCCTCCCAGTGATGACTCATTTTTTTCCTCCTTCTTGTAACTGATGCAGAAAGTTTTGGCAGTGGTATCCTTTTGTCACTGGGCTTTTCCACATGCTGGAGTGAGCAGGTTTTTCTGGGAAAGGTGGCATATCACCCTTCTCTTTCAGCTAAACCACTATTTCATTTTTCTCTTGGGGTTTTTCTCCCCCAGTCTCACTGTTTGCATTCTTTACCCATTGAATTTTCTCTGTATCTCTCCAGGGCTGATTTCAGGAGATCCCACAGGATCAGTTTTGGCTTTCAGGACCATGTTCCTCACCTGGATTTTGTGCAGTTTAGATGCCTTAACAAGGCACTGGTGGTTTCCACCCCTTCTGATCCTGGAATGAGAAGGAAACTTGGGGAGAAAGTCAGAGAGTCTGAAATAGATGATAGTGAAATGAATTGATAGTGGAGAGAGATGAGGAAGAGCATTTCTGCATTTAGTGTTGGATTTCTTTGATCTTCTAGTTTCCCTGCTCCTTGTTAAGCACCGTTGTAATTTCAGTGATGGAAGGAGTTTGTGAAGGCATCAAAGCAGTTTTTTAAAGGGCACTGTCAAACAGTTCAATCTCTTACCTATCCTGCTCTCAAAATGTAGATAATGCTTGGAGATCAACAGATATCCTTATCTGGGAGCATGAAGAGAACTTCAAAAACCCCCCCAACTTTCTTCTCTCCTGGGGCTGTTTCCATCCTCAGACTCCCAGCCTCACAGTCCCGAATTTCCAGCAAGTGGAAGTGCAGTATTTTCTCCAGCAGGGATTGAGAAGAGTCCCAGAGCCCTCTTTTCTCCACTCTGAACTGTGACAGCTTTTGGCTCTTGGTAGTGACCGTGGTCAGGAATGCTGAAAGCAGCTCTGGGGTTAGCAGGTGTTGTCCCTGTGTTCCAGCACCTTCTCCAGGCTGTTCTCTGGGATGAAGAACTCACCTTGGAGCTTTGTCTGGCAGTTCCAGAGGTGGGATTTTGGTGCTGTGGCTCAGCCCAGCACATCTGGCCCTTGATCCCATACCCTGACCCTTATCTTTGCCTTAACACAAGCCCTGCAAGTTCCCTTTCTCCCCCAGGCTCAGGATGGGCAGCTGCATGTCTGCTTTTCCTTGCTGAAATCCCTTGGGTTTCACATCCCTGTGCAGCAGGGAATGTGGCTGCAGTGTCTCTGGGGACAGTGGGCAGCACGAGGGGCTCTGAGGTGCACTTGGGTTTGTCCCCAACCCTCACAGGCATTTGGGACCTTGGATTTGGAGTAGGCTGTGCAAAGTCTGTGTCTGGAGTCAGGAGCAGCTGGGTGAGGTGCTGGTGAAACTTAATCCCGAGGGTGGGAGGAGGATGGGGACACAGAGCCATGAGGCAACTGGAGGTGCTTCACTCAAACCTGGACTACTGGGGCTAGCAGGGAATTGCAGCCTGCCCTGGGAGAGAAATGCTGGTAAGAAATAATTAATGCATTTCCCTGAAAGTGTTTAATTGCTGCTGGGCTGCTGCCCTTGCAGGTGGCAGTGCTGGGATCACTGAGTGTGGGCAGTGAAATTCCTGCAGCCCCTGGGAGCCCTTGTAGGGGAACTCTGGGACATCAGAACCTGGAGAGGCAGGGACAGGGATGGGGACAGCAGCCAGGGACCTGGAGAGGCAGGGACAGGGATGGGGACAGCAGCCAGGGCACGGCTGGGGCTGGGCCAGGGCAGCTCAGGCTGGAGATCAGGGCAAGGCTCTTCCCCCAGAGGGTGCTGGCACTGCCCAGGCTGCCCAGGGAATGGGCACGGCCCCGAGGCTGCCAGAGCTCCAGGGATGCCCAGGGTGGTGTTGGTGGGTCCAGGAGCTGGATCAGTGATCCCTGTGGATATTCCAGCTCAGGATATTCCATGATTCTGTGCCCATGTTTGTGGTTAATGGTGCAGCTGGGTAGGTTCTGGAGAAGCGACTGGGGCTGTGGGGCTGGACACTTCTGTACCTGGATTAAAGAAAACAACCACAAACCAAACAAAAATGAGGGAAAAAACCATCCCAAACTAAAACCCTGTGCCTCTGCTTTCCATGCTACTGATGTGCTGTGTTCCCATAAATGTATGATTTATTGGCCCCATAAATTTATGATTCATTGGCAGCTGGGGAGTCCTGGCAGTTGGCAATAATGTTTGGGTTGGGTTTTTCAGTTTCTCCAGAGCTGGCAGTGCTGAGGATGGGAGTGGAGCCAGGATGGAGATGGGAACTGTGGGGCTGGGATGGAGATGGGAGCAGTGGAGCAAGGTGTGTGATGGTGCCACAGCAGCTCCCCTGGCACTTCAGGAAAGCTCAGGGCAGGGCTGTGAGCAGACCTGAGCAGGAGCACAAGGAATGGTCAGACATTCCCAATCCTGTGCTCCTTTCCCCTTCTCTCCCCAGAGCTGTGAGCAGTGTGAGTCCCAGAGCGGGCAGGGAATGCCCATTCATTGCAGGGCAGTGCCAGGGCCATCCCAGGGCTGTGCAGGGCTGTCCCAGGGCTGTGCAGGGATGTCCCAGGGCAGTGCCAGGGCTGTCCCAGGGCAGTGCCAGGACAGTGCCAGGGCCATCCTGGGGGTGTGCAGGGCTGTGCAGGGCTGTCCCGGGGCAGTGCCAGGGCTGTCCCAGGGCTGTCCCGGGGCAGTGCCAGGGCTGTCCCGGGGCAGTGCAGGGCCATCCCGGGGCAGTGCAGGGCTGTCCCAGGGCAGTGCCAGGGCTGTCCCGGGGCAGTGCCAGGGCTATCCCGGGGCAGTGCAGGGCTGTCCCAGGGCTGTGCAGAGCTGTGCCAGGGCTGTGCAGGGCTGTCCCAGGGCTGTTCAGGGCTGTCCCAGGGCTGTTCAGGGCTGTCCCAGGGCTGTGCAGGGCTGTCCCAGGGCTGTGCAGGGCTGTCCCGGGGCAGTGCAGGGCTGTCCCAGGGCTGTTCAGGGCTGTCCCAGGGCTGTGCAGGGCTGTCCCGGGGCAGTGCCAGGGCTGTCCCGTCCCAGGGCTGTGCAGAGCTGTCCCAGGGCAGTGCCAGGGCCGTCCTGGGGCAGTGCCAGGGCCGTCCTGAGGCAGTGCCAGGGCCATGCTGGGGATGTGCAGGGCTGGCACCTCTGCCAGGCGCTCCCCTCCCTGTGCAGGGCTGGCCACAGATAACATCTGCAGCACAAAGCAGGACCTGCACACACCCGCTCTGCCTTCCCTGCCTGTTGCTGCAGACAAACCCAGTTCTGCACTGCACAGATGGCTGCTTTTATCTTAATATTTGCCTTGTCTGAGGGGGATCAGTTTTCTTAATTTGTCTAATTCATAATCCCATCTCAGTGGGATCTCTGTGCCCTGGCTGCTGGAAGAATTGCTTTTGTTGGTGATGGGTAAGGCCTCCCCTCCTCCCTGCTCTGCCAAATTGAATATTGGCCTTACTGGTAAGTCCTTTGTAAGAGGGCTTAGCAGGATTATTTTCATACTGGATAGGGTCAATTTTAATAAAAACCAGGGAATGAATAAACCACTCTGCTTCTAAACCACTGCTTGTTCTTTTGAAATTTCCAACCTGCAGAACTGCATGAGAGTCGCTTAAAATACCATTTTTTTTTTCCTTCCATTGCAACTGACAACTTTCCCTGAGGATAAATTCATTGTCCTAGCAGCCTGTTGCATAATTGCAGATGATTGCTGCTTGCTAATGCTCTGTGTTGGTTGGAGCAGCACTTGACAGAACAGAGCCCCCTCCCCTCGTTAGCATCTGTTAATTTTGGCTTTGGGGTTTCCCTGATATCTGTAAATAGCTCTGGAATCGCAGTGGGAGGTGAACTTCTCTCATCTACTGCTTCTGCTGGTGGTACAGAACTTCCAGCTGGAAACTTGGTGCTTCTGGTGGGGAAAGGTTTAACTGGAGGGAGCAGGGCTGGGGTTTGTGCAGGAGCCAGGGGGGTGCAGGAGACAGAATGAAAATGTTTTGTGAGCCTTGTGTGTGAGCCACTGCAAAATTCACAAGGTGCTGGGGTGCAGTTGTGCAGGATTGTGCTGGTAAAGGTTTTCCTTAGGAAGGAGGTAGAGGAGAGCAGGGCAAGAGGGAGGGGCTGGATTAGCTGCAGATCCCTCCAGCAGGAAATGCTGGCACAGCCCCGGGGGTGCTGGAGCTGCTGCAGGTGTGGGAGAGCCCCGGAGTGCTGGGGGTGGGGAGGGATCTCAGAGCCCACCCAGCTCCACCCCAGGGACACCTCCCACTGCCCCAGGTGCTCCAGCCTGGCCTTGGGCACTGCCAGGGATCCAGGGGCAGCCCCAGCTGCTCTGGCAATTCCAGCCCAGCCCCTCCCCACCCTGCCAGGGAGGGAGTTCTTCCCAAGTAGAAATAAAGGATGAGAGGGGTTTGGGCCCTGCAGGGCAGAGGCAGGAAAGGATGAGCAGAACAGGGAGATTTCCAACCTTAGCAATGCCATGATTTTCCTTTCAGAGATACAGGAGAGGGATTTCTACAAGGCCTGGAGGGACAGGAGCCAGGGAATGGCTGCCAGTGCCAGAGGGCAGGGCTGGGTGGGATCTTGGCAATTGGGAATTGTTCCCTGGCAGGGTGGGGAGGGGCTGGGCTGGAATTGCCAGAGCAGCTGGGGCTGCCCCTGGATCCCTGGCAGTGCCCAAGGCCAGGCTGGACATTGGGGCTGGGAGCACCTGGCACAGGGGGAGGGGTCCCTGGCACAGTGGGAGGGGTCCCTGGCACAGTGGGAGGGGTCCCTGGCACAGTGGGAGGGGTCCCTGCCATGGCAGGGGTGGCTCTGGGTGGGGTTTAGGATCCTTCCCACCCAAACCATTCTGGGATTCCATGATTGGAGCTGTGGCTGCAGAACATTTTGTGTCCTGCACTGTGAAGTGTTGTCAGGAGAAATGGGAAATGTTTAATTGCAGCTAAAATTCAGTTTAATCAGTTTGTGCTGCTTTCTGTTCAAAATTCCTTGCAATGCCATGAGGAGAGTTGTTATGTCTGTGCTGTAGCAAGAGCAGGAGAAAAAATAGCTGCATTTGAAGAAATATGGGAATGACAGAAGCTTAAAAAGAATTTGCAAGACACCTGATGTGTGTTGATGTTTATAAATGCTGGAGAGCAGTGGCTTGGCTTTTCCCTCCCTCCTGGTGCAGATGGAGGAGCAGGTTCATCTGTGGTTGGGAATGATTGCTGCTCATGGCAGCCTCCTGCCCTCCCTTTTGGGGTTATTTTGGGATGGCAGAAAGGGGAGCATGGGGCAAGGTCCCTGCTTTTATCCTCGAGCAGCCTGCACCGTGTTGAGGGTGTGAAGAGAAATCCTGTGTGAAATCACTGCAGACGGATTGGTTTTGTAAACAAACAGCTCTTTGTTGAGCTGGGGTGGAAAGGAGAGCACAACTTTGTGATTGTGCTTTAAACCAGCTCCCAAGAGCTGTGAAATCAGTTCTTGCTGCTTCCTCTGCATCCAGCAGCTGATTTACTCCTCAAGTTCAGCCTTGGATTTGCACCTGTGCTGCTGGAGTTGGTATCTGTCTGGATATTGAATTTGACTTCAGTCAGGGCATGGAATTTGATACCAAATCGAGATATGGAAGTGGTTATCAGGATATTTAATTTGCTCTCAGTCAGGGTATTGAAACAGATACCAGTCAGGATTTATCACCACTCCTGATCCAGAGGGGAGATCCCTCTGATCTGATGATTCTTGTTTGTTCCATGGTAATTTCAGGCACATTCAGGTTCTTTTCATCTTCAGTACCTTGGGCTTTATCCCAGCTTGAGGCAAGGCTCATTTCATGGTTAATTTGCTGGGAATGTGCTGCTGGGAATTCCATCCATCCCATCCAGAGCATTTACTGGGATATTGTCCCCTTGCCACCTCGGGGCCTGGAATTCCCTGTGGAGGTGATCCCTGGGGAAGCTGTTCCCAAAGCCCTAAAGAATGGCAGGAAGGATTCAGGAGAGGGATTTTTACAAAGGATGGAGGGACAGGAGCCAGGGAATGGCTGCCAGTGCCAGAGGGCAGGACTGGATGGGAGATTGGGAATTGGGAATTGTTCCCTGGCAGGGTGGGGAGGGGCTGGGCTGGGATTGCCAGAGCAGCTGGGGCTGCCACCTCCAGAGCCAGCACCAGCCCCAGGATGGCTCTGTCCCATTCCCAGGGGCTGTCCCAGCTCAGGATGGCTCTGTCCCATTCCCAGGGGCTGTCCCAGCTCAGGGTGGCTCTGTCCCATTCCCAGGGGCTGTCCCAGCTCAGGATGGCTCTGTCCCATTCCCAGGTGCTGTCCCAGCTCAGGGTGGCTCTGTCCCATTCCCAGGGGCTGTCCCAGCTCAGGATGGCTCTGTCCCATTCCCAGGGGCTGTCCCAGCTCAGGATGGCTCTGTCCCATTCCCAGGGGCTGTCCCAGCTCAGGGTGGCTCTGTCCCATTCCCAGGGGCTGTCCCAGCTCAGGGTGGCTCTGTCCCATTCCCAGGTGCTGTCCCAGCTCAGGGTGGCTCTGTCCCATTCCCAGGGGCTGTCCCAGCTCAGGATGGCTCTGTCCCATTCCCAGGGGCTGTCCCAGCTCAGGATGGCTCTGTCCCATTCCCAGGGGCTGTCCCAGCTCAGGGTGGCTCTGTCCCATTCCCAGGGGCTGTCCCAGCTCAGGGTGGCTCTGTCCCATTCCCAGGTGCTGTCCCAGCTCAGGGTGGCTCTGTCCCATTCCCAGGTGCTGTCCCAGCTCAGGGTGGCTCTGTCCCATTCCCAGGTGCTGTCCCAGCTCAGGGTGGCTCTGTCCCATTCCCAGGGCTGTCCCAGCTCAGGATGGCTCTGTCCCATTCCCAGGGGCTGTCCCAGCTCAGGATGGCTCTGTCCCATTCCCAGGGGCTGTCCCAGCTCAGGATGGCTCTGTCCCATTCCCAGGGGCTGTCCCAGCTCAGGATGGCTCTGTGCCATTCCACACCTGGCAGGTGCTGCCCTCCCTCCCTCCAGTGTTCCCAGAGAACCCCTGCAGCACCAGAGTCCCCAGCAGAAGGAGAAATGGGAATTCCTGAGCTTTCCTATCCCTGATTTCCTCTCCCTCCAGCAGCATCTGCCATGGGGAGGCAGGAATTTGTTCCCAGGTGAGCTCAGGAAAACTCCCAGTATTTTCCCCCTCTTTATTTTCCTTGTGAGTGCAGAGAGGCTGGAGAGTGTCTGTGAGTGTCTGACGTGTGGGGAGCTCCTGGAGCTGGGAGGACAATCAGGAATGGGGAGATGGAATTGTTCCCTCAGCTCTCAGCTGGGAGATGTCAATATTTGATTATCTCACTTGTGTTTAATGGTTGAGACCTGATGGAAGGGAGACGCTTATGGGGTTTATGTTTGCATTTTATACTTATTTTAATCATGCTTTGCTTTGTTTTGTTCTTTTTGTTTGTTTCTTTCTTTCTTTTTTTGTTTTGTTTTGTTTTTTTTTTAATTGCAGCAGCTGTTGCCGGGTAAAAAGTTTTGGGAATCTGATGATTCCAGCAAAGATGGACCAAAAGGGATATTTCTGGGAGATCAGTGGAGAGACAGTGCTTGGGGAACATCAGGTAGCTCAATTATTTCCTTAATCTAGCTGGGGTTGAATACAGAAATGTGCAATTTATTTACTCAAATAAATAAAGTGACACGGCTCTGAAAAGATTCACAAACCCATCTGGCTTATATAATCAAAACCAAATAGAGAACCTCACTTTGCTTTGTGATAAAATTAGGATATTCATGGATGTCAGAACATTGTGTAATGTGAATATGTGTAAATTCATGTCTATCTGCTTCAAACCCCTAAATTACCCTTAAAATTTCAGTTTCTGATGTGTTTTCTGCCTTGGGATGGATCAGCTGAAAGTTTGAACAAAGGTCTTGGAGAACAAGATGAATAAAAAAAACTCCCTTCATTTTTTAAATACTAAACCAATCAACCAAAACCCACCATGCAGTTAAAAAAAATGAAAATGATGTTTTGAATTAGAGTTGAGTTAAATCTGCCCAAAGATTTTGTTCTTGCATCAGAGACTGTCCCTGATTTTGGACTTGATGGGAGGGCATCACTCAGTTTAAAAAGAGAAAAAAAGGAGGTTTTGAATTAATGTTGATTTTTATCTGCCAAAGATTTTCTTCTTGGCTCAGAGACTCTCCCTGATTTTGAACTTTGGGGGAGAATATTCAGGTTGGTTTTAGGAAAAAAAAAAAACAACCTGCAAGTGCTGGGTTTGAAATGCTGACCTTTAATTTGTTCTGTCCATGGTTTCTGTGTCATGAATCTGCTCCAGGGACTCAGCTGGGGCTGCTGCAGCTCCCAGGAAATGGCATTTCCCTCACTGGTGGGTGGGGTTTTCCCTGATAAAAATACCCATTTTTAAATGAGTGATAAGGCCTTGTTTTATTATTTCCATTGACAAATGGCCATGAAAAGAGGACAGAGCTTTTCCAAATGTGCCTGCCTGGCTCACTCTGGGCCCTGGGCAGCTGCTGCCTGTCCCACCCTCGGGAGCACCTGGCTTAGTCCAGCCTGGAGCTGAGGGGGATTAGGGCTGAGCCAGGCTTTGGGACCAGCTGAGCTGGGGTTTTTCTCCTCCCTGCCTGTGCTGGTTCCACAGCTCACAGGGTGTCTGAAGTTTCCCTTTGGCTCCCCCAAACAAAGGGAGCAGCCCCCGAGGGCTCTGCTCCCCCCAGCCCAGCCCCCATGGGATGGGGAGCCTGGATCCTCCCTGGCTCCATCCCTCCCTCAGGCTGCACTGCTGCATTTGGGGTTTCACTCCTCTGCCTCACAGTTGTGCATTTGGAACCTTTAAAGGCTTTGCTCTAGACCTGCCCTTCCTTCCACTCCTGGGGCAGCAGTGCTGGGTTAAAACCAACTTTTCCCTTTTTTTTTTTGGCAGCTTTTTTTCCCCCCAATCTCCCCCTGTCCATCCAGGTGAGGCCTTGGATATTCCTTGGCTCATCCCTTCTCCATCCCTGCCCAGAGGATGCCCTGCAGGCCTCCCACATGGATTTGGGGCTTTACTCTACTCTGGAGTTGTGGATTTAGACCCTTCAAAGCCAGCCCAGCTGAAAGCTGCTGTCCTGCCCTTCCTTCTCCTCCTGGGGACACAGAGTTGGGCAGCAGTGCTGGCTTAAAACTGGCTTTTCCCCTTTTTTGGAAGCTTTCTGCCCAAAAAATCTCCCCAGCCCAAGTCCCTTTGAGGCCACTCTGATGGGAAAAGGAAGGAAGTTCAGGAGCAGTGAGAGGATGGAATCCCTTCACCTGCTTCATGAGGAAGCTCCAGTGTCAATGTCCTTGGGTGTTGATGTCCCTTCCACATCCCAGCAGCTCCTGGCAATCCCCAGACCTGCTGCCTGCTGGTTTTGACTCCCTGCCTGTTGCCAGGAGCAGAGAATCCCCTTCTCCCTTTTCCCCTTCTCCCTTTTCCCTCTCCCCCTTTTCCCTTTCCCCCTTTTCCCTTTCCCCCTTTCCCCCTTTTCCCTTTCCCCCTTTCCCTTTCCCCCTTTTCCCTTTCCCCCTTTTCCCTCTCCCCCTTTTCCCTCTCCCCCTTTTCCCTTTCCCCCTTTTCCCTTTCCCCCTTTCCTTTCCCCCTTTTCCCTTTCCCCCTTTTCCCTTTCCCCCTTTTCCCTCTCCCCCTTTTCCCTTTCCCCCCTGGGGTCACTCTCTCCTCCCCAGGCAGGGATTTTTGCAGAGCCCAGCAGGATTTGGAGCCCCTGAGTCTGTCCTGGTTGGACCTCAGAGCCTCAGGGATGGCAGAGGGCTGGGCTGGTGCAGGAGGACAGGGGGATGAGGAAGGAGAAATGAACTCCTCAGAAACCTTTCCTTGAGGAAAGAGCAGCCAAAAAAATCTCTGATCTTGACATGAACACAGCAATTGGTGGAACAAAGGACACAGGGCTGGTGGAGCAGCAGGATCGTGTTTTAAATGACAAGCCAAAACTTGTTTCACTGTACTAATGCAAGAATTGTACTAAAACTAAAAATGAAACCTTTGGTTTTTTAATTACAACCTTTAATTAATCCTAAATTTCTGACATTTTATAGGTTTAGATTTTCAACCTAGCTGTCACTTGCAGGTTTACACGTTGTAGTATTTAAAAAATGAGAGAGCCATCCTGATTTAACCAATGGACATCAGCAGAATCACAAAGTTGGCACTTCTGAGTGCAAATAAGCCCCTGGGGAGCCCATAGTGAATGATTTAATTTGCCTCCTTTGAATAGTTGGATGTGCTTGTGAGAGTTTCCCATGTTTCTGTTCCAGATCACTCTGTTTCCCAGCCAATTATGGTGCAGAGAAGACCTGGGCAGGGCTTCCATGTGAACAGTGAAGTGAACTCTGTGCTGTCCCCACGCTCTGAGAGCGGAGGGCTGGGGGTGAGCATGGTGGAGTATGTGCTGAGCTCATCTCCTGGAGACTCCTGCCTAAGGAAAGGAGCATTTGTAAGTGCCTGATTGCCTCAGCTCTGCTCTTTCCTCCCTTTGCTGCTTGCTTTGCCTGCTTGGGAATCATTCCTAGGGCAGAGGTTTCTCTCTCTGCTCTCAGCTGAGCTCTTCCCTCAAACAGGGCAGGTTTAGTCCTGGGCTTGGGGAGGTGGGGTGGGAGATGGGAAGGTGCTGGCATTCCCTGGATCCTTGGAAAAGCTCCCAGCAGAAAGAGCCCATCCAAGCTAATCCTTGGAAAAGGTCCCACAAACCTGTGCTGGGTGTTCATCCCAGCAATGGGATTCCAGCTCCAAATCCTTTACCTGGTGATAGCTGCCATGGCATGGTGTTCATCCTTGTCCTGGAGGTTTTCCTCCTGCTGCTTTTTGGGATAAACCCTCCCTAACAAATATAGATTGGTGTCAGCCACCCCTCCTGGAGCTCCTGCTTGTGGCTGGGTGTGTTTGCCATGGGGAATGACACCCCACCCCCCCCTTTTGTGGGCTGGGGAAGGGGCACAGCCTCCAGGTCATGGACGTGGGGAGAGCTGGCATCAAACCCAGCCTGGAGTGGGAAGAGGGCTCCAGAAATGTGGGAAAGCCTCCTTTGGCTGCTGCCCTCTGCCCTGCTGGGGTTGCCCAAGGACCTGGGAGAGCAGGGAGGAGTTTTGGGATGTGAGCACTCAGAGCAAGGAGCCAGTTTATCCCAGCTGGGCTCAGGGAGGGGTGTGCTCCTCAGCACAATCAGAGTGACAGTGGTGACACAGCTGTCACTGCTGAGCACCCCCTTGTTGGGGGTTGGATTTACAGGTAATATTAAGGAAACACAATTCTGTTTTCTTTTAGAAGCAACCCCAAAAATTTTTGCTTTCAGAAGAATTTATTTTTCTCTAAATATGAGGGGAAAATCCCTCCCTCCAATCAGAGAGAGTGAGAAAAGGGTTCAGTGGATAGAGGCAGAAATGGTGTGTGCAGAGCACTTCTCCCTCCAGTCAAGTGGAAGGCAGGCTTTGGATGTCTGTCCCTCTGACAGCACCAAAGCTGCCTCTGATAAATATGTTTATATGCCCCTTGCTGGTTTTTATCATAAATTATGTTGTTTTTCCTCTCCCTTTTGTTGTTCAAAACACTGCCCCAGGCATCATCACCCTTTATTCTCCTCCCAAGTGCAATAAAATGCAGACACGCTGCAGATGTAACACTGCTCATGGAATGCTCAACAGAACTGAAATCCTTTTTTCTTTCTTCTTTTTTTTTTCCCCCTTTTCTCCCAAAGAAATGTGCTTGAGGATTACAGGGGCTAATGATTGAGGCAGTGATTTATTTGAGTGTTTTTATATGAGCTCTGCCTTGGAATTCACTGTTGCTGCCTCCAAAACTGAGGTGATTTTCAAACACTTGTCCAGTCAAAAGCTGTGTCTGACACTGAGCCAGGCACTCCAGAGAGGCACTAATTCACTTTATGCCCCTGCTGCATTTGCTGGTGTTGATTTTGAAGTGCTTAAGTCCCATCTAGAAAGAGAATTCCTTAAATTCTCTTTGGGATGGGATTTTTAGAGGCTATAAAAGCGAACCTCGAGTTAGGAAAGGAGGAAACCTGAAGAGATGAAACACCTCTTGGAAGAGTGAGAGCTAATTCCCTTATTTCTTTGATTATTAGTGAATATTTTGCATTTTTAGCGATTTGTTTTGGTAGGAATTCATGTTTACAAATGGCTTCTTTACTGGTGACGTGTGTCTTTGATTTGTTACCATCTTGGGCTAACAGGAAAATCGATCTGAAAACTCAGCTGAGTAAAGCAATGTCTCTTTTGCCCAGGGGCCAAGGGATGCAGAGAGTGATGAGAATGACAAAGGGGATAAGAAAAGCAAGGGCACGTTTGATGGAGATAAACTGGGAGATCTGAAGGAGGAGGGGGATGTGATGGATAAATCCAATGGTTTGCCAGTCCAGAACGGGATCGACGCCGACGTCAAAGACTTCAGGTATGTGCAGGGGTGCTTAGTAATGAATCAATTAACAATAATCACTGCTGGGGTCTGGGCTCAGCCCCTCCAGGCTCTCACTGCATCCCCTGCAGTGCCCTGGGGGGAGAATCACAAAGGGAAAAGTGAGAATTTGTGGGCTGAGGTGGGAACATTTGAATGGGGGAAGGAAAAACTGGGCCTGGAAGTGAAGCTAAGGCAGGAATGCATGGGGCACATCCCAGGGGAGCTGTCAGGGACCCCATTCCCAGGGGAGCTGTCAGGGTCCCCAATCCCAGGGGAGCTGTCAGGGACCCCATTCCCAGGGGAGCTGTCAGGGTCCCCAATCCCAGGGGAGCTGTCAGGGACCCCAATCCCAGGGGAGCTGTCAGGGTCCCCAATCCCAGGGGAGCTGTCAGGGTCCCCAATCCCAGGGGAGCTGTCAGGGTCCCCATTCCCAGGGGAGCTGTCAGGGACCGCATTCCCAGGGGAGCTGTCAGGGTCCCCAATCCCAGGGGAGCTGTCAGGGTCCCCAATCCCAGGGGAGCTGTCAGGGACCCCATTCCCAGGGGAGCTGTCAGGGACCCCATTCCCAGGGGAGCTGTCAGGGTCCCCAGTCCCAGGGGAGCTGGGCTCCATGGGGGCCACTGGAGATCTCCCTGCCCAGGAAAGGCTGAGGGAGCTGGGGCTGCTCAGCCTCGAGGGGAGCCCCAGCCTCGAGGGGCCCTCAGCCCTGTTTGTCCCTGTGTGTCCTGTCTGTCCATCCCTGTCTGTCTGTCCCTTTGCAGAGGTCAGGGCAGCCCCAGGCTCTGCTCCATGCCCAGCCATGGCCCTGCAGGAGCATTCCCCTGGAAGGGCTGGAGCTCTCCTGCCTTTCCCCCAGCAGGGCTGGAGCTCTCCTGCCTTTCCCTGCAGGAGCATTTTCCAGGAAGGGCTGGAGCTCTCCTGCCTTTCCCTGACCCTTTTCCCTCCCGCAGCCGCACTCCCGGGAACTGCCAGAACTCAGCGAGCGAGGTGGATCTGCTGGGCCCCAACCAGAACGGCTCCGAGGGCCTGGCCCAGCTGGCCAGCACCAACGGGGCCAAGCCTGTGGAGGATTTCTCCAACATGGAATCCCAGAGTGTTCCCCTGGATGCCATGGAGCACGTGGGCATGGAGCCGCTGCAGTTCGACTACTCCGGCACTCAGGTCCCCGTGGACTCGGCTGCGGCCACCGTGGGGCTCTTTGACTACAACTCCCAGCAGCAGGTACAGAGCTGAGTCCTGATCCCTGAGTCCAGATCATGATCCTTTAGCCCTGATCCTGAGTCCTGATGATCCCTAAGCCCTGATCCTTTAGCCCAGATCATGATCCCTGAGCCCTGATCCTTTAGCCCTGATCCTGAGCCCTGCTGATCCCTGAGCCCTGATCCTGAGCCCTGATCCTTTAGCCCTGATCCTGAGCCCTGATCCTTTAGCCCTGATCCTGAGCCCTGCTGATCCCTGAGCCCTGATCCTGAGCCCTGATGATCCCTGAGCCCTGATCCTTTAGCCCTGATCCTGAACCCGGATGATCCCTGAGCCCTGATCCTTTAGCCCTGATCCTGAACCCTGATGATCCCTGAGCCCTGATCCTTTAGCCCTGATCATGATCCCTGAGCCCTGATCCTGAGCCCTGATGATCCCTGATGATCCCTGAACCCTGATCCTTTAGCCCTGATCCTTTAGCCCTGATCCTTTAGCCCTGATCATGATCCCTTAGCCTTGATCCCTGATCCCAATCCCTGGTCCAGCCCTGTGTCTCCACTGGAGTCGGTGTGGAGTGGGATGAGCTCAGGATCCTGTCCTGGGAGAAGGGATGGAGGAAGATTGGAGGTGTTGTCATTGTCTTTGTGCTGTGTGTGTCCTCCCAGGGAACTAGAGCACGAGATCAGCCTTCCATGGCAGCTGGAATAATCAGAATTCCCCCAGCAGTTCCACAGCACTGCCCTCTCTGTGATCCTGCCTGTCTGAAAAGGAGCCTTAAAGTAGTAAAAAGTGCTAAAAAAAAAAAAGCCCCAAACACCCCCCCTGGAGCCCAGGAAGTGACTGAGAGCCTGTGACTGCTCAGCCCAGGTGTGAGCCCTGCACTGGGCTTTGCTGAGCCCCACGCTGGGTTTTGTTAAACCCCAAATTGGGCCCTGCTGAGCCCCACATTTGTGCTTTACTGAGCCCCACACTCAGCTTTTCTCAGCCAGAGCAGCCTGAGGCAATTACAAGTTCAGACTTTCTTCTGCCTGAGCCTGGCTTAAGCCCTAAGGGCAGAGTCCATTACTACAAACCTTTATCTGAGCCTGGCTTAGGTTTGTTTGACCTTTCTCCCCCACAAGCCCAGACTCCCTTGGCTCCTGCTGAATGCTGGGCCTGGCTCCAGCAATCGACTCCTGCTCTGCTCCTGTCCCTGCTCGTTTGGGTAATGATTGGAAACTTTATTGCTCTCCCTTTGCAAGTCTGAGATCCCTCAGAGTGGAAGGGAATCCTTTGTTGTAGCTGATTGCAGGGATATATAACTCTCCCTGGCTTCCCTGAAATATCTGATTTTTTTAGCAGAAGAGCCTCTGGCACTCTGGAGTGAGGGAAGGCATTGCCAAGTTTGTGCTGAGTTATCACAGCCCTAAAAGCAATGTAAATATCTGTGTTGGAGCTCACTTGGCTGCTCTGTTCTACAGCGTCTTTGGGAGGTTAAGGATGGAAAATTTAATGATTAAACTAAATAGCTGCTGTAGAGTTCAAAAAGGAAAAAAAACCCAGATAGTTCCAAGTCTTTGTCTTGCTCTGGTGTAAGGCCTGGGATGCCAGATTCCTTCTAAACCAGGAAAGCTGTGTGGTTTTTAAAACACGAGGGCTCCACAAGTGAGCTGCTTCTGGAGAAGCATTAGAGATGGGACTGGAACAGCACGAGTGGGAAGCCTGGAATTTGCATTTTGTCAGGGTTTTCTATTTAAGTGAAGGCTCATTTACAAGTTTGAGGAGTTTTTATTTGTTTCTTTCAGCCTTTAAAAATTAAGATTTCAAATTTGGCGTGTCTGGCAGCTCACTGGTGGAAATAAACCCTGCCAAAGGGAGGCAGAGCAGGGCAGGGTCCCTGTTCTGGGGGAGACACAGTGAGCATTTTTGGCTGGGTTTGCATTTTTTATTTCATACCAAGTGGGTGGGCACTGTCCATGTGGAGCTGATGTCACCTCTGTGTCACCAACTGTCTGGGAATCATGGAATCACTGAGCCTGGAAAACCCTCCCAGAGCATCAAGTCCCAGCTGTGCCCAATGCCCACCTTGTCCCCTGCCCAGGGCTCTGAGTGCCACCTCCAGGGATTGCTGGGACACCCCCAGGGATGGGCACTCCAAACCCCCCTGGGCAGTTCCAAGCCCTGAGCTCCCTTTCCAGGCAGAAATTTTCCCCCAATATGAAAAAATGGGATTTTAGGACTTTCAGGGCTCCTTTTCTGAGGTTGGTGTGAGGGGTTTGGGGCTGAGGGGGAACAGGAAATATTCCCTGCCAGAAGGGGCTGGGGTAGGGACACCTCTGCTGCTGGGGCTGCATTGGATGGATATTCCCTTCTGGGAAAAGCCTTTGGGATTCTGGTGCTCAGGATCCCAGAGATGAGGAGGGAAAAGAGCTCCAAGGACATCGAGTGCCAGCTGATCCCCACCTTGTCCCCAGAGCTCTGAGTGCCACCGCCAGGGATTGCTGGGACAGCCCCAGGGATGGGCACTCCAACCCTCCCTGGGCAGTGCCAAGGCCTGAGCCCCCTTTCCATGGGGAAATTCCTGCTGTGCCCACCCTGAGCCTGCCCTGGCCCAGCCTGAGGCCGTTCCCTCTGCTCCTGTCCCTGTTCCCTGGAGCACAGCCCGACCCCCCCGGCTGTCCCCTCCTGGCAGGAGCTGTGCAGAGCCACAAGGTCCCCCCTGAGCCTCCTTTGCTCCAGGCTGAGCCCCTGCCCAGCTCCCTCAGCCCCTGCTGGGGCTCCAGCCCCTTCCCAGCTCCATTTGTGTGTTGTGAAGCCCAGATCCCCTCTGATCTCTCCCTGATTTTGGGGGAGCAGTGGGGACACAGCTGCTGTCCCTCGGTCCCACCCAGGCCCTGCTGGGCTGTCAGACAAATCTGTTATTTTTTGTTTTCACCCTTGCTGCAGCTTCCACCTGCAGTGAAAGCAAACAGGAGCCTTCAGTCAGCCTGAGGTGCAGTACAGGTCAGGAATCCCTCCCCAGCCAGAGGTGCCCTCTCAGGGCAGTTTTGGGTAAGTCCAGGAGTTTGTGCCCATTCCTGATCCCCAGAGCCAGGGGTCCTTGCTGCCCACTGCCACTCTCAGCTGGGATGAAAGGAATCTGACTTCTGCCATTCTGTTGGCAGCAGAAATCTGCCCTGAGCAAGGGATCTCATCCCTGAAAGTGCCTTTTGGGGCTGTGGGGAAGTGTCCCATCCTTGGAAGGGATTACAGGTGAGCACAGACAGGGTGAGGAAGGGGAAGGTTTTACCCACGTCTGATCTGATTAGAGATGTCAGATGTTGGTATTGCAGAGGACACTGGCTGAGGGAAATCTGATCTTCCAGAATTCCCATAACTCTGCATTCTGCTCTCTTGGAATTCCCTCAGTGAGCTCCTTCAGGTGCTGGAAATCATCCTGCATTTGTCTGCACATGGAACAGCCTCACTGAAATGTTGGGTCATCTCCCTGAACTCCTCCAGATCCATGGCAGGCCTTTGTAGCTTTTCACTCCAAATGCATTTTCCAGCAGCCTGAAATGGCCCAGGTGCCTTTTGCTGATGCCTTTGTCAGTTCAGGTTCATACTCCATTGCAGAGGTTCTTGTCCTTTTTCTGCTGCCCAGTGCCACCTCTTAGCTCTGATCTCTGGGTTTGGAGTGTGGGGCTGTGCTCTCAGCAGATGGAGACAGCACAGCAAGGCTTCAGCAGCTCCCCCTGAGTACCTGCAGTGATGGTTGCCAGAGCTCCCCTGGCTGATCTGCCTCAGGAGAGGCTGCACTTGGGATGGTTTCTCTTGGCTCTGCTTCCTTGGATGGGCTGCAGGATGAAATCTGCAGCTGGGCTGATTTTCTTCTGAGGGAGCTGAGCAAGGCTGTGAGTTAAAGGGGAGAGGTCACAGAATCCTGGAATGGTTTGGGTGGGAAAGGACTTCAAAACTCATCCAATTCCAGCCTCTGCCATGGCAGAACACCTTCCACTGTCCCAGGCTGCTCCAGCCTGGCCTTGGGCACTGCCAGGGATCCAGGGGCAGCCACAGCTGCTCTGGGAATTCCCTCCCAGGGAACAATTCCATCCCAATATCCCATCTAAATCCCTCCTCTCTTAATTTAAGGCCATTCCCACTTGTCCTGTGCTGTAAAAAGTCCCTCTCCAGCATTCTTGCAGACCTTTCATGTCTGGAAGTCAGATTGTGCAGGGACTAGATGAGCCCCTGGAGGAGGCAGACAACAAAAAGAGCCAAGAGCAGCAGGTGAAATATTGGTGGTGAAGTACTGAGGCTCTGAGTGGGTGTGCATTCCTTTCTCCCAGTTTTTCTGATTCCCAGGTGGTTCATGGAGTTGCATTTGGGAGGTGTGCAAGTCCTCACATGTGTAAAGTGAGCAGAAGTGGTTTTAGGGAAGGAAAATGCTTTTTGTGCCCTTAAGACAAGGAAATATGGTGCAGCCATTTCCTCTCTGCTTCACTGGATGGAATCCACATCAGCAGGCTGGAAAAGCATGTGGGACACTCAGGGGTTTGGTGGAATTGTGCAGCTGAAGAAAGCAGAGAAGCTCAAATTGCTGAGCTAATGCAGCAGACCCCAGCCCTGAGGGTGTTGCAGAGGAATCCACACTTCAGGAGGAAGCAGTTTGGGGGATTTATAGGATTCTTTTCTCATATTTGCTGATCAGTAGGATGTTGCTGGTCACTCCCACAGGGCCACTGTCCCTCATTCTATGTTCTGCTGCTCCTGTTGTCCATGATCTCCTTGGTGTTTTGCACTCAGGGATGTTCACAGAATTCCCAGAATTCCCAGAATCCCTGGGTTGGAAGAGACCTTCAAGCTCATCCAGTCCAACCCAGCCCCAACACCCCAACTCCCCCCTGGCCCCCAGTGCCACATCCAGGCTTTGTTAAACACCCCCAGGGATGGGGACTCCACCACCTCCCCGGGCAGAACATTCCAGAACTTTCTCACCTTTCTGTAAAACCTTTTCCCTGCTCTCCAGCCTGTATTTCCCTTGGGGCAGCTGGAGGCTGTGAGCTCTGGGTGTGTCAGTGCCTGCAGACAGAGCCCAGCCCCAGCTGAGCACAGGCACCTTCCAGGAGCTGTCAGAGGGATGGGGGCAGCCCTGAGTGTCCGTCTGTCCAGGCTGAGCCCCCCCAGCTCCCTCAGGGCTCCCTCTCAGGGTTTGTGTTCCAAGATGTCAGTGGAGCTTTGCCCAAGCTCCTGGTGGCACCTGAGCAGAGGTGGCACCTGAGCAGAGCTGCCACCCAGCTTGGTGTGACCACAAATGGCACCTTCAAACAACAAAAGGGGCAGGAAAAGCAGGTGTGTTGTGCACCCAGACTGCTCAGGGTGTTTTATGGCCCAGCAGGCAATAAATGAGCTGCAGATCAGATCTTTTCCTCCACAAGGAACGTCCTGATGTCCCCTGCAGGATGAGCAAACAAAGCCCTTGTGAAGGGGAGGGTTTGGCACACAGCAGGTTAATTCTGTCTGCCCTAACTGCTGCATTTCCACCTCATAAACCCAATGCTGATCCCTCAGATGTGTTTTCTCCACCTGAACTTGTAAAAAGACAAAAATAAAGGTGGATTTTCTCACATAGCTCTTTGCTCACCCTCCTCTCAGGAGAGCCAATGCCAATTTTGGCCTCTAAATAAAATAAGTAATAGAGTTTTCTTGATGTTTCTGGGCTTCTTCTTGATGGTTGTGGGTTTCTGCCAAATATTTGGGCAGAATTATTGCTGTGTCTGCCAGCAGTTCACTTGTCTGAAAGGAGGGCAGGATAATAGGTGTGAAAATCGTAGGCATTTGGGCATCCAGGACTGTTCTGAGGGAGTGGAGGGAGAAAACATTTCTCACAGTGCTTTGTGAAATCATTCCCAGCTAGAAATGATCCCTGGAAGTGAGGGGGGATGGACATGCTGGATAATTTCAGAGGAGATACTCAGCTGGCATGTTCTTAAATGTTTTAATTAGAGCTGAAGATGGCTGAGTTCAGGGATTTCCTTCTGGGAGAGGCAAAAGAAGCTGGGAAAGAAACTTTTAGTACGGCCCTGAAGGAAGGAAAAATAAACCCTAAACCCTCAGCAAAAGTTCCTCAAGGGAATCCTGTTATTTTTATTTAGTGAGCAATACATTCTCCATGCCTTTGAGCAGTGAGCAGGTAAAGGAAGTGTTTGGTCTGGGATTTGTGATCCTGGGGCTCTGAAGGCACCTTGGGTGTCCCTGACTTGGCTCTGCATCCCTTGGCCATCCCCTTTCCATCCCATTTCCCGCTTCTGCCAAACTGGGAGGGCACACTGGTGGCACTGGTGGCACTCCCAACACCTGGGGACCCCCAGGCTGCAGCTGGGGATGAGCTGGAGCTGGAATAAATCCTTTGGGATTGAGGGAACAGCAGAGGGAAAAGCTGGGCTGGGGCTGGCTGTGCTGCAGAAATGTGGGGTGGTTTCAGGTGGGGTGTTTCAGGTGGGGTGTTTCAGGTGGGGTGGTTCAGGTGGGGTGGTTCAGGTGGGGTGTTTCAGGTGGGGTGTTTCAGGTTGGGTGTTTCAGGTGGGGTGGTTCAGGTGGGGTGGTTCAGGTGGGGTGGTTTCAGGTGGGGTGGTTCAGGTGGGGTGTTTCAGGTGGGGTGGTTCAGGTGGGGTGGTTTCAGGTGGGGTGGTTTCAGGTGGGGTGTTTCAGGTGGGTGTTTCAGGTAGGGTGGTTTCAGTGGGGTGTTTCTGGTGGGGTGTTTTCTGGTGGGGTGTTTCAGGTAGGGTGGTTCAGGTGGGGTGGTTCAGGTGGGGTGGTTTCAGGTGGGGTGGTTTCAGGTGGGGTGTTTCAGGTGGGGTGTTTCAAGGTGGGGTGTTTCAGGTGGGGTGTTTCTGGTGGGGTGTTTCAGGTGGGGTGTTTCAGGTGGGTGTTACCACAGGCATTGATTCCAGAGGAGTTCAAGTCCTTTGGAGCTGTGGAGTGGAGAATCTGTAGGGTTAAAGGAAATGTGAGAAGGGATTGCTGGAAAAGGAAGGAGTTGCTGCCTTTTGTGCCAGATTTCAGCAGTGTTGGTGTGTTTGTGTGTGAATTAAGGGGTGTTGGTGTGTGAGTTAAGGGGTGTTGGTGTGTTTGTGCCAGGTTTCAGGACGCTGTGTGTGGTTTGTGTCTGATTTCAGGACAGTGTTTGTGTTTTCTGTGACAGAGTTAAGGAGTCAGTCAGTAAGTTGGTGTGTTTGTGCCTGATTTAAGGGGTGTTTGTGTGTTTGTGCCCAGTTTTAGGACACTGTTTGTGCTCTCTGCCCAGTTTCAGGGCTGTTTGTGCCCACTTTCAGGGCTGTTTGTGCCCACTTTCAGGGCTGTTTGTGCCCAGTCTCAGGGCTGTTTGTGCCCAGTCTCAGGGCTGTTTGTGCCCAGTTTCAGGGCTGCTTGGGCCCAGTTTCAGGGCTGTTTGTGCCCACTTTAAGGGCTGCTTGGGCCCAGTTTCAGGGCTGTTTGTGCCCAGTTTCAGGGCTGCTTGGGCCCAGTCTCAGGGCTGTTTGTGCCCAGTTTCAGGGCTGCTTGTGCCCAGTCTCAGGGCTATTTGTGCCCAGTTTCAGGGCTGTTTGTGCCCAGTTTCAGGGCTGTTTGTGCCCAGTTTCAGGGCTGTTTGTGCCCAGTTTCAGGGCTGCTTGTGCCCAGTTTCAGGGCTGTTTGTGCCCAGTTTAAGGGCTGTTTGTGCCCAGTTTCAGGGCTGTTTGTGCCCAGTTTAAGGGCTGTTTGTGCTCTCTCCACAGCTGTTCCAGAGGCCCAATGCACTGGCAGTGCAGCAGCTGACAGCAGCCCAGCAGCAGCAGTATGCCCTGGCTGCTGCCCACCAGCCACACATAGGTGAGTCTGCCTCTCCCCCAGCCTGTTCCACTCCCCCCTCCTGATCCGTGGGGGAACTCCAGGGAAAGGATTGGGAGGGCTTAAAGTGGATTTTACAGCTGATAATCAGTGCCTGAGCAGAAGTGCATTTTTCCAGTTTTGCTTCTGGGTGTCTCTTGCACACTTGAGAAGGCTTTTAAAGGAGTTCTGACACTCACCCTCCTGAGGCTGCTGGTCAGTCAGCAGAGGCTTTGGAAGTCTGAAGCATTAATCAGGGTGACAACACAGTGAAGTGTGGGCAAATGCACTGTTTAATATCAGCTGAATGTGCTGCCAGGGCTCTTATGAGTTAAAAATGTAATGGATGCAAACACATGATTGATATCAATAAAAATTACTTATATATATATATGAATATAATATATATAATACAATCTGAATAATAGATATATTTATTAACTGGGAATAAAGTACTTAATCATGTGTAGAAACCCAGGAAAACAATGCATTCATTGTTTTAGCACAATAAGCAATTTGTGGTAGTTTTTCTTGCCCAGAAGCTCAGTATAAATGTGTTGGGGCTCTCTCAGCTCTGTGCTGTGCCCTTGTGTGGTCAGTGCAGTTCAGGGATTGAAATTATTCAGCTTTTTAACTTCCTCCCCTTCACCTTCACCTCCCCTGCACACCCCTCTCCCGCCCACCTGGCCTTTCTCTAATGATTAAACTGTTTTTCCACTCTGAGCCCTGTCCAGACTGACCAGCTGGGATGCTGGGATGGGTGTGGAGCTCAGGATGGGGTGGTTTGGATTTACTCACTGGAGGAAATACAGAGTAGCAGCAAGCTCTGGTCTCCTGAACAGGGTCTGTCTGCCCTGCAGAAGCACCTGAGCTGTTGGATATGAGGGTTTTACCTCTTTTGGAGCACTGAATCCTTGGAATTGGGGTTTTTTATGCCAGATCTCTGGTTGTCACTCACTGCTTGTCACTCCCTATAGAAAACCACCCACAAAAAGCCTAAAACCACGAAAGCAGCCTGGCTTTGGTGTTGGCCAGGCAGCAGCAGGGGGGTTGTGCTGGGGCTGCAGTGCTGCTGAGTTTGTTTTCACTGACAGGAATGTTTCCAGCAGGTTTAGCTCCTGCTGCCTTCGTTCCCAACCCCTACATCATCAGCGCGGCGCCTCCGGGGACGGATCCGTACGCGGCCGGGCTGGCGGCAGCTGCCACGCTAGGTGAGAGCCCCCAGCTCCCTGTGCCCTCCCTGCCCTCCCTGCTCCAGGGCTGCTCTGCTCTGGGACCAGCATCCTGTGCTGGGAGAGTTGCTAGAATGGTGTGGCTGTGAGTAAAACCAGAATTTGTTGTTAAAACTGGAGAGGAAACGGGGTAATTTTTTGTTTCAGGCTCCCACAGCAAATGGGAATGAATACTGCTCTGTTTTTGGGGTGCTCTGGTGACTGACAGTGGCAGGGAAAAGCTCTGAAAACAAACTTCTGAAAGCCTGGAAAGACGCAGGATGTGTTTCCTGTCAGGAAAGTTGTGTCTCCTTTCTGTTCAGCTTGTGGTGCATCCTGCAGATGAGCTGGGAATTTCTGTTGGGAATTTCCACTTCCCAGGAGGGGAACACAGCCATTCCTGCTGGGGCTCACTCTGGGAACGTGCCCTTTCCCACATGCTAGCAAAGATGGAGCCTCTGCTCTTTCTGCAGGATCTTCCTCCAGCCTTTCATGTATCAGTTCCCAAATTCCTCCTGGACTGGTGGCTCTGGAGGTGCCAGCTCCGTGCCACAGCTCGTCAGGCACTGTGGGGGCACGGTGAGCATGGCACTCCTGCTGGGGGTGCCATGAAGTTCTTGCCCAAGCACTGGGGACAAAGCAGGAATGTGCTTGTAGGAGAGGATTTTCACAGGAGGAACATGGGTTTAGGAGAGGATTTTTAGAAGAAGATGCTTCTGGGAGGGGATATTGAAAGGAAGAATGAGGATTTTTCTAACCATGCCTGGCTCTCCTTGAGCAAGGCAGAGGAATGTTCTGGGCTGCCCATGAGCACTGCTCTCTTTGGAGTGGGCTGTTTGTAGGGGCTCTCAGTGCTGCCATGCTCCACTTACAGCTTGTAAAGTCACTTCAATCCTCTCTTTTTGGGTGGCTTGTCCCAGATCAAACCCCCAGACCTGGGCTGTGTGTGGATGGGACACTCTGTGGTTTCCAAACCCCTGCTGAGCCTTTAAGCTTTGAGGCCATCGTGGGGTCAGCTCTGAAACAGGAATTCAGCGACTGCTGCCACTTGGATGGAGGTTTTAGTGCATCATGCAGATGTGTGTGAAGAGTTTGGATTATAATCTGGGTTTTGGCCTGGGCTGCTGGGAGTTTCATGCTGGGATTATGCAATGCCATGGGGAGATTGGGTGGAGGCAGCAGCAGGCCTTGGCAAAGGGTGACACTGTGTTCTGTGGGACAGAGCCAAGGGCAGGGGCACAAGGACACTGCTGCTGCTCCAGGGCTTGATAACCCTCCTGGGGTGGTGAATGGGGCAGGGAATGAATGAGCTGAGCTGCTGCTGGCCAGTGCCACAGGCAAGTTCAGTCAGGAGGAGCTCCAGGGCTTTGGCAGCCACGGTTCCAGGCAGAGGAGAAGATTTGTGAATGATTCCTGTACTGAGAGGCTCCTGCTTGGCCTTTCTGCATCTCCTCAGGGCCTCCAGAGCTCCTGTCTGGGTAGCAGCAGAGTGCAGAGGAGCAGCAGGTCAGCAGCTTGATTTCATAGAAAGATCTCACAGAAGTGGGCCACGTTTCCAGGAAATACCAAGTGTTGGCCACAAGGCTTTTTTCTTTCTCAGCTCTACTGAAGCTGAGCTGCCTGAGCTTTTGCAGCCTCTGACCAGGAGAAAAGCCCATTTAGGCTGTGCTTAACTCAGGGTTTAGACATTTGAACTGGAAATAACACCCCAGGGATACCTAAAGCATCCCAAAATTGGCATCAGGGCCTCTCCTCGAGTAATTCTAAATTCATGACTCTTGAAGGAGCCCAGACAATGTGTGATGTGCTGGGTGTATTTATGCTGTTACACCCCTGGGAAATAGGAGTTATTTTAACCCTCTCATCAGGCTTGGACCCTAGAAATGACAAGATAAACTTCATGTTGATGTTTATTTCAGAAAAGCATTTTGCCTAGGCCTGAGCAGGTTTGAGAACCCTTTTTTTCTGTCATGACTGAGAGCAGCACTGGAGTAACAGGAGACAATTTAAATGCTTATACAAAGCCAGAAAGCCTCCTTGATGTGCCTGGGAGTGTTAAATTGGGAGGACTTGGAGGAGCTTCTGAGATGGAAGCAATGAGTTTGGAGTTTATTGCTCACAGTTCCTCTCAGAGCAGAGAGGAGACTTTGGTTTGTGTTTTATGGCAGAGATAATCTGTCAATTAAAGTTCTGCCATTCTGGCAGGTTTGTCATGATTGTGAGACTGGCAGCTCTAGGATAATGCTCTTCTCTTCCCAACAATAGCAGCATTTTAAAGAACAAATTTGAATGCAGGGGGAAGAACTTCCTAAAAAAAACCCCTCATTTAGATTTTAAACTGTGGGGAAGATATTGCTGCCTTTGAATTGCCTTCCATCATCTGAGAAAGATGTCACTCAAAGAACTGAAAACTTGGCCTTTTTTAGGCCAGTTGGGAAATGATTCTCTCTGGGGTGGAGTGTTGCAGGTAGCAAAGTGTTCCTGTTCTTTGTGGGGAGGTGGAGGAGTGCTGGGATAACCTGGTGCTGGGATAACCCTGCAGCTGGGCTTGTCCTGGGTACCCAGCAGTGCCAGCCTGGGCAGTGCCCGCCCTGCTGGGCTGGGGCAGCACCCCTGAGCTCAGCTGCTCCCTGCCAGCCCTGAGAGCAGCACCCTGGGGGTGCCGTGCTGGGAATGCCACAGGATCACCCCACAGATCACTGGGAATTGCACAGGATCACCCCACAGATCACTGGGAATTGCACAGGGTCACCCCACAGATCACTGGGAATTGCACAGGGTCACCCCACAGATCAATGGGAATTGCACAGGATCACCCCACAGATCAATGGGAATTGCACAGGGTCACCCCACAGATCACTGGGAATTGCACAGGATCACCCCACAGATCAGTGGGAATTGCACAGGATCACCCCACAGATCACTGGGAATTGCACAGGATCACCCCACAGATCACTGGGAATTGCACAGGATCACCCCACAGTTCACTGGGAATTCCAGGGGATCACCCCACAGATCAATGGGAATTCCACAGGGATCACCCCACAGATCAATGGGAATTCCACAGGATCACCCCACAGATCAATGGGAATTGCACAGGATCACCCCACAGATCACTGGGAATTGCACAGGATCACCCCACAGATCACTGGGAATTGCACAGGGTCACCCCACAGATCAATGGGAATTGCACAGGGTCACCCCACAGATCAATGGGAATTGCACAGGGATCACCCCACAAATCACTGGGAATTGCACAGGATCACCCCACAGATCACTGGGAATTGCCAGGGGTCACCCCACAGATCAGTGGGAATTCACAGGGATCACCCCACAGATCACTGGGAATTGCACAGGGGTACCACAAACCCTGGAAATGAAGGGTCACTGGGAATTCCAGGGGATCACCCCACAGATCACTGGGAATTCCAGGGGATCAACCCCCAGATCAGTGGGAATTGCACAGGGATCACCCCCCAGATCACTGGGAATTCCAGGGGATCACCCCACAGATCAATGGGAATTCCAGGGGATCACCCCCCAGATCACTGGGAATTCCAGGGATCACCCCACAGATCACTGGGAATTCCAGGGGATCACCCCCCAGATCACTGGGAATTGCACAGGGGTTACCCACAAACCGCTGGAAATTGGAAGGGCTCACTGGGAATTCCAGGGGATCACCCCACAGACCCCTGGAGCTCCTGGCCTGCTGCCTGCAGCCTCTCTGAGCTCCTGGGCAGCTGGAGCTGCTGTCACTGCTGCCCAGCTGCCTGTCCTGCAGAGGAGGCCGGGGTGGGCAGGCTGAGGTGGCAGCACAACCCCTGAGTGCTCTCACACATCTCAGGGATGTTCTGAGCACATTCCCAGCTGGATTTGCTGCTGTTCCCTGCACGGGGCAGCTCTGGCTGTCCAGGGGCTGATGTGACACAGCGTGGGCAATATTCACCTCCAGAGGTACTGGAATTTTTCATTTCCAAGGAATGCCCAGCTCTGATGAGAGCAGGAGCAGGTGCAGCATCTCCTGGAGGAGGAGCAGCTCTGGGTGCTGCTGGCTCTGGCAGTGATGCCACACTTGCCCTCACTGAGAACTCTGTTCAGTAATGAGCCTCTCCTCTCCTGTGCTCGGAGCAGCTGAGCCAGACTCGCAGCCTTTTCAAACCCAGCTGCTGCAAACTTCAAAGCCTCCTCTGCTTTTGTACACCCAAGGCTTTGGCAGCAGCCTCTGCCTAGGAGAAAAGCCCATCTAGGCTGAGCTTGGTTGATAATTAGAGCTGAGACTAATACATCCCAGAGAGATTCCCGGGTTTTGCCCAGATGAAGGGACTGCAGCAACTCGCAGCAGCCCGAGGGCAAATGCAGGTTAATGACTTGCATTGAAAGGGAGCAGTTGCAGCCCTTGCCCTGTTGGGTGCAGGAGAGCCCTGGGAGCTGGGCTCTGATGTGCATTCAGTGATTACAAACAGGTTCAAATCACTCCCTGCCTACCTGTCTGTGCCTGCTGCCTCCGTGGCACTGATTCATTTGCTGCAGGTTTTGTTTCCATTTTAGCTGGCACTGCTCATGAATTTCCAGGGTGGAAGGTAAGAAGTGAATGGTTGCTGCTCCAGATCTGAGTAGGAGAAGAAGATCAACCTCTCTGATTCAGTAAATCCAGCAAGGATGGGCTTTGGGGTGAGATACAAATCCAGGTGTTCAGCATCTGCCTGGAATTAGCCAGCACCTCCAAGCTGGGCACCTCAGTCCTAAATGTGGGGAAAGCACAGTAGTTGAAACCAGAATAATGTAATGAGAGGAACTCTTACATGTTTGAAACGTGAATTTAGCATGGAATGAATGTTCTGAAGTGTGGATGTGGGAGCAGGAGCTCATCCAGCTCCTTGACATCCTGCAGGAGTTCAGCTGGGCCTGGTACTGTAAAAATCAAGAAGAAAGGAACAAAAACCAAAAGGAAAAGGGACTTCTAGGATTTTCCCCCCTTGTCAGAGCCAGGCTAACCCTGAACACTGCTTTCACCTCCCTTTTTGTGTCATCCCTCATTTTCCCTGGTGTCACAGATTTGGGCAGAACCCAAGTGCTGAGTGTTTCTCTCTAAAAAGAAAAAACTCCTGTTTTTACTCCAGACATGACCAAGGTTCTGTAAAGATTTGTTTATTCCAGTGTCACACCTGACTCTGGCTCTGCCTGAGCAATTCCTGCTGTGGGGAGGGAGCCTTGGAATGGGGATAATTTGGGAATCAAAGGGAACACTTCTGCTTTTCTGCTGACCTTTCCTAAAGATATCAAACAGTCATATTAAAAAATATTTTTGGATTCCCATCTGTGTTACTGGGTGGGAAGGGCTCCTCCCTCCAGCACTGAGAGCTTCCTCAGCATTATTCTAACTGGGATTATTTAAGGAGAGAGGCTGCCATTCTGCTATCTCCAAATTTCTGTGCTGTCCTGAGACCTGATAAACACAAGGAAACTTCAAAAGTGAGGCTTTTTCTGCTGCTCTCCAAGATTATTATTATTATTATTAATATTGTTATTTTTAAGGCTCTTAAGTTTGAGGAGGGGGATGTGAAGTTTGAGGAGGGAATGTGGGAAGGGACAGGATCGTGCAGCCTCTTTTTGGGGGAGATTTGCAAATGCAAAGCAGGGCTGGGAAAAGCATTTTCATACTCGAGGGTTGATGCACTCGAGCTGTGCAGAGGGTTTGGTAATTGAGGAGGTGGATGGCAGCGAGCTGTGAATGTCAGCTGGGGTGAGAAGTTATCTCTCTGCTTGAAACAAGGTTCCTCTGTTGGGCTTGGAGATTGTTGTTTCTTCTCTGTAAAACCAGGGCACACCAATAAAAACATGGAATCACTGCTGGCAGATTTTTACCTTGTGAAATTCCAGGTCTGACTTGAAACTCCATAAAACGTGTGAGCCCAAGGCCAAATCCCTCTGTGTTTCAGAGGGTTTCACACGGATCCCATTAAACCAGCCACAGTGAGCAGGTGTTTTTGGGGTGCTGTGTGTCCCTCGCCCCCCCAGGAGCTCACCCTGCCTTGCTGTGTTCCAGGTCCAGCTGTGGTGCCTCACCAGTACTATGGAGTCACTCCCTGGGGAGTTTATCCTGCCAGCCTCTTCCAGCAGCAGGCGGCCGCCGCCGCCGCCGCCACCAACTCAGCCAGCCAGCAGAGCACGCAGCAAACGCAGCAGGGCCAGCAGCAGGTAAGGCTGGCACCTCCTGGGCAGGGACACCTGGGCTCTGGGTGGGGAATGACCCCCAGGGATCAGGGACTGCAACCCCTGGCCCTGCACAGACCCCCAACAATCCCAGCCTGGGCATCCCTGGGAGCGCTGTCCAAACTCTGCTGCCTCTGGGCTGTCCATGCTCCTTCTCATGCCCGTTCCCCTGCCCATCTCATTCCCATGCCCTTTCCATTCCCATGCCCATTCCCATTCCATTCCCATTCCATTGTCCATGTCCATTCCCATGCCCCCATTCACATTCTCATTCCCATGCCCATTCCAATGCCCATTTCTGTTCCTATGCCCATTCCAATGCCCATTTCTGTTCCCATGCCCATTCCCATTCCCATGCCCATTCCCATTCCATTCCCATGTCCATGTCCATTCCCATGCCCCCATTCACATTCTCATTCCCATGCCCATTCCAATGCCCATTTCTGTTCCTATGCCCATTCCAATGCCCATTTCTGTTCCCATGCCCATTCCCATTCCCATGCCCATTCCCATTCCATTCCCATGTCCATGTCCATTCCCATGCCCCCATTCACATTCTCATTCCCATGCCCATTCCAATGCCCATTTCCTTTCCCATGCCCATTCCCTCTGGGGGAACAGCGTCAGGGAGAATTCCTTCCCAGGAAGGGTGTTGGGACAGTGGAAGGGGTTGCCCGCTGGAGTGGAGTCCCTGTGCCTGGAGGTGTTTAAGCAGAGCCTGGGTGTCACTTTGTCACTCAGTGCCATGGTCTGGGTGATGGGGTGGTGGCAGCTCACAGGTTGGACTGGGTGATCTCAAAGGTCTTTTCCAACCCAGCTGATTCTGTGGAAGACCCAGCCCCAGCCTCGCCTGGCACAGCTGCAGCCATTCAAACCCCTGATGTTCTCCATGACTGATCCTGACCTCAGCTCTGGGTAGTTTTAATGAGTAGAAAACCCTTTGGCCTGTCCTGAAGACAAAGGGACAGGAGCCATCTGTACATTTGTAGTTTGATTTATCCATCATGCAGGTGGAGAGTGGCACCTGTACCTGGGTGGTGGTGAATTACTCTCGGTGCTCTGGGGAACACCAGTGGGTCAGGCTGGGAAGGGCCTGAGCTGTGCAGCAAACCCGTGGTGCTCTTGGTGTGTGAGGGGGAATCACCAGGAACCAGAGCTGGGCTTCAGTTCCCTTCCCTCAGCAGCTCTCCTGTCTGCTCCTTGGTTATGGCAGAATCAAGAGCAACTGGCAGCTGAATTTTTCAGTTCAGAAGCTGAAAACCCTTTAAAAACCAAACCCAGTGTCAGGAGATGTTCTGAGGCCTTTACAGATGCAGCAGGCATGAGCTGAGAGAGCTTTGCAAAGGCTCAGCTATTAAAATAAAATATCTCAGTGCCAGTGGCCTTTATGGGATGTTTCATTACTTTTATGGCTGTGGAGCAGGCGTGAGTGGGGTCAGGAGCAGGGTTTGGAATGCAAACCTTGCTCTGAGGGGATGCTGCAGGGATTGTTTGCATTAAAAGTGCTGAGGCAGAGGCTTTGGGAACCTGGAGCACTGAGTGTGGACACTTGATTTGTCACCCTTGTGACATCTTAATAGTGTGTTAATAAAACCCACCAGCATTCCAGTGCTGCAGTCTGCACCCCCTGGAATTCTTGGCTCCCAGAGATTCCCTGGGCTGGAGGGTTCCTGTCAGCAGTGGAGAGAGCCAGGGAGACTGATCCAGTGATCAGAACCTGACTGTGCTGTGGGATCCAAACACTGAGGTACCATCTCAGGGAGACTGGTGATGTGCACTGCAGTGATTGGGGTTAAATCACACACAAACTCATGCATAAAACAGCATCTCTTACTTGCAGAGTTTAATGGGATTTTCTTTTTCCATTCAATCCATCTGATTGAACCTTTTGCAATCCAGGTCTGATTTTCAAAGTTCCCTTTGCTTTTGCCAAGGCATCCTGTTATCAAATCTTCTGTCAGCCAGGTCCAAAGTCCATCATCTGTCTCATGTCCCCCAGCATTCCAGTAGGTTCCTGTGCAGGCTCTGGCAGGCTCGGGGGGCACTGCCCAGTCAGTGAACCTGGGCATCCTCCCCAGCCTCTCTGTGCACAGAGTCAGTGTTTCCTGTTAAGAACTCCAGCAGGTGGCACCCACAATGTCACCTCTGTGCTGGTGACACGGGGCTGGCTCCTTCAATAAGCTGAGCTTGCAGGTTCCTGCACCAGCTCTGAGCAAGGCTCTGCCAAGCCAAGCCTGGCCCAGGTAATTGCGGGGTGGCCACTCTGCCATTGTCCCTTCTGAGGGACTCCACCACAGCAGCTCATCCCTGCAAACCCCATTGTGGGCTCTCTGGTCATGATTTCCTGTGATTTAAATCTTGTGTCACCAGGTCTCTGCCCTCCGCAGGAACTGGTGGCTTAGGGACACCCATGTCACCTCCTGTCACCTGCCCCCAGCTCTTGAACTGGGCTTTTTAAGGTTCTGCTCAAGAGGGCTTTTAGTGGGGCTGTGGTGACAGGGACCAAATGTTAGCTGGGGTGGGCAGGTGGCTTTTACACACTTCTGGCAGAGGCTGAGTGTTGGAGGTGGGATCAGGGAATTCGAAAGGTTGAAGAATCTCTGTAAAGATCATTGAGTCCAAGCATTAACCCAGCACTGACCCCTGTTCCAGGCACCACTCTCTGTGTTTTGCACACTTCAGGGATGGGGACTCCCCCACTGCACTGGGCAGCCAAAGCCTGAGCACCCTTCAGTGCAGGAATTTTCCTTGGTGCCCACCCTGAGCCTGCCCTGGCCCAGCCTGAGGCCGTTCCCTCTGCTCCTGTCCCTGTTCCCTGGGGCACAGCCCGACCCTCCCGGCTGTCACCTCCTGGCAGGAGCTGTTCAGAGCCACAAGGTCCCCCCTGAGCCTCCTTTGCTCCAGGCTGAGCCCTTTCCCAGCTCCCTCAGCCCCTCCTGGGGCTCCAGCCCCTTCCCAGCCCCACTCCTTGCCCCTCCATGTCCTTTCCGAATGTGAAGAAAAGTGAATTAAGAGCAAAGGAGGGAAGTTTTCCCCCTGGTGCTGCTCCTGCTCCTGCTCCTGCCTGGTGACAGTGGCTGTCTCCTGGATCCAGAATAACCCAGTGGCTGTCTGTCCTCTGCAGGTGCTCCGTGGAGGGGCCAGCCAGCGTCCCCTGACTCCCAACCAGAACCAGCAGGGCCAGCAGACGGATCCGCTGGTGGCCGCCGCCGCCGTCAACTCCGCGCTCGCCTTCGGCCAGGGGCTGGCAGCAGGAATGCCAGGTACCAGCACTGCCAGGCCAGGAGAGCCTGGGAAGTGGCATCTGCCAGGGCTGCCTGTGCCTGGCACCAGGAGTGCCTGCTTGTCTTGGTTTGGGGCTTCGTTCTGGGGTTGGGTGTGTCCCCAGCTGGCAGCGCTGAGGGGTCACAGGTGACAGCAGTGTTATCTCCCTCTGCCTGCATTGTACTCCAGGAATTGATTGCTCCTGTGGAAAAACAGCTCCAGATTTTTCTCTGGATCCTTCAAGCTCATGGGATTTGTATTTTAAACCTCAGAGGTTTCTTAGTGCATTCATTCATCTCAGCTCTCCATCCCTGCCAGGTGCTTGACTTAACAGGGGCTTCCTTCCACGATTGCTCTTCCAAGAAGCTTAAAAGTAGGGGAAGAAAAGGGATAAAAGGGAGCAGGGTTTAGTTCTCATTTCTAGCTCTTCATTGGAGGAGCTGCTGTAGGAATTCTGACTCTGATCCCTGAGGCTTTGGGGTAAAGTGCTGCTGAAATTCAGTTATTCAGGATATTATTGTGATGGCAAAGCACAAACCTGAGCTCATTAGAATAACGTGCAGATATATCCTGCTGGTCAAATGGAAGGAAAAAGGGATTATTTGGGCTCCAGGCCTCCTTGCTGGCACTGTCATGGCGTTGTTAATTGGGGTTTTTTACTTTCTTATTTTTAAGAATGTTGCAGTATTAAGTTACAAAGAGAACTGTGCAGATTTCCAGCAGTCTGCAGATTTCCTTTAATCTCTGTTATTTGGGTTGTATTTGCAAAGCAAATACACGCATATATATAATTGTAGATATGTGATTGTACCTGTATTTGCAAAGCAAATATTCCCAGGGAGCATTTTCTTAGTGACCCCCCACCTTAGAGAGTCACTACATTTAATTGCATTGTTTTCATTTGATGTAAATTCCCTAATGAGGTGCCTAAATCACCGTATTCTGTCATTGTGCTGCTCTGTGTATCACCAGCATTTATGAGAGTTTATTTACATGCATTAAAGAATATTTTATGGTACCAACCTTCCAAAACGCAGAAGTGGAAGTTCCCTGTGGGTGCACCCTGCAGCCCCAGCTCTGAGCAATCCCAGCACATGTTGTACATATCGTGGAGCAGAAATGGTGCTTTTGTATTTTAAACCCTTTTTTAGCTGAATTTGCACTGGGGACAGTGTAATAGAAAAGGTTCAGGGGGCAAAAAGTCTTTTCTACCTGAAATTCTTAGTGTAACATAGTGGACATTCTTGGGGAAAGCAGGGCTGTTCTTGCTTCTTTTTGGTTTTTTTTACTTCCATTCAGCATTTCCTTTAAAAACCCTCTTGCACTGCACTCACCTGGACATGGCTGATGTGTTTGTCACCTGCCCTGTCACCTGTGCTTGCCTCTGCAGGTTACCCCGTGCTGGCTCCTGCTGCTTATTATGACCAAACAGGAGCCCTCGTGGTCAACGCCGGGGCCAGGAACGGCCTGGGGGCTCCTGTGCGCCTGGTGGCCCCTGCCCCTGTCATCATCAGCTCCTCTGCAGCCCAGGCAGGTGAGTCCTGTCCCCTCCCTGGATCAGGCAGGTGAGTCCTGTCCCCTCCCTGGGTCAGGCAGGTGAGTCCTGTCCCCTCCCTGGGTCAGGCAGGTGAGTCCTGTTCCCCCCTCCTCAGGCAGGTGGGGGGGGGTTAGGGTGGTTCAGGCAGGTGACTGCTGGTCCCCCCCAAGTGCCTGCTGTGTCCCCAGTGTCCCCACCCCTCCGTGCTCCGCTGGCAGTGATGACAAACTTGCCCTCACTGAGATCCTTGCAGGGATTGTTGTTGAGAAACATCCTCTGTGCTCAACCTGGGCTGAGCCTCCGGAGCAGCCACGGAGAAGGGCAGGAGCAGGAACCTGAATGATTTTGCAGAGTTTCATGGCAGATATTTTAAATTTGTCCCCTGGCACCAGATTTCCTACCTGCTGGAGCCTTCAGAATTCCCAGTGGCTCCAGGGAGAGCTGAGAGCCCCTGCAGGGCCTGAAGTGGCTCCAGGAGAGCTGCAGAGGGACTGGGGACAAGGATGGAGGGACAGGAGCCAGGCAATGGCTGCCAGTGCCAGAGGGCAGGGCTGGATGGGATCTTGGCAATTGGGAATTGTTCCCTGGCAGGGTGGGGAGGGGCTGGGCTGGAATTGCCAGAGCAGCTGGGGCTGCCCCTGGATCCCTGGCAGTGCCCAAGGCCAGGCTGGACACTGGGGCTGGGAGCACCTGGCACAGTGGGAGGGGTCCCTGGCACAGTGGGAGGGGTCCCTGGCACAGGGGGAGGGGTCCCTGGCACAGTGGGAGGTGTCTCTTGGGTGGAACAGGATGAGTTTAAAGTCCCTTCAATCCCAAACCATTCCATAATTTGTGCTTTATGACACCACCATGCCTAAAATGGCCTTTGCCATGAGCTGCTTTGGCATTTATTTGGGTTTCTTGGGAGTTCAAGGCTTTTAAAAGGATTTTTCAATCTGTTGGTGTGAGCAGCCTCTGCCAGCACTGGGCTCAGATTATGAAATAGACCTTTTAATTGTTTTCTCATAGCTCTTGTTTATTTTGCTTTTTCTTTAACTTTGGAACTGGCTGAAAACCAAAAGTCCTTGTGTTCGATGTTCTTGGCACCGAGGTTCATGTTTCATGTGCTGAAGGATCATTTCAATTATTTCAAAACTCTGGTTTCTTAACTGGCCCTTGCAAGCGTGAGGCTGCACTGATTGGACTCTTGGGTCTTTGGAGACAGAGCCATTCCTGGTTTTGATCTGTGCGGCTCCAATAGCACAAGAGCAGCAAGAACAGCTGGGCATGGCTGGAGTCTGGGGGCTGTGGGCAGCTCAGATACAATAAACAGAAATTATGCTCTTTGGTTCTGAAAGAAAAAACTTCAAGCAACTCAGAGCAACCTCCTAAGTTTTAACTTCCAGAAGTCTGATGGAAATGGATTTTTTCAGCAGCTTTTCCCTTTTTTTCCCCATTTTTGTGTCCCGCAGCTGTGGCGGCGGCGGCGGCGTCGGCCAACGGAGCGGCAGGGGGGCTGGCAGGGACCACCAACGGCCCCTTCCGGCCCCTGGGCACGCAGCAGCCGCAGCCCCAGCCCCAGCAGCAGCCCACCAACAACCTGGCCTCCAGCTCCTTCTACGGCAACAACTCCCTGAGCAGCAACTCGCAGAGCAGCTCGCTGTTCTCGCAGGGCTCGGCCCAGCCCGCCAACACCTCGCTGGGCTTCGGCAGCAGCAGCTCCCTGGGAGCCACGCTGGGCTCGGCGCTGGGCGGCTTCGGCACCGCAGGTGAGCACTGGGGCTGTGCCAGCGCTGCCAGCCAGGCCTGGGGACAGGTCAGCAACGGGACAGGGCTGCTGTGCACACCTCACCTCCGTGTTGGTGTCACCAGTGTTGCAGGCAGGACGTGCCTGGCCTTGTCCGGCCCCGCTGCTGAACCAAACATGCTCAGCATGTCCCCAAAGGCCTCAGTGTGTCCCCAAAGGTCTAAGCATGTCCCTAAGTGCCACAGTGTGTCCCCAAAGGGCTCAGCATGTCCCCAGACTGCTCAGCGTGTCCCCAAAGGGCTC